>NC_060182.1:31044216-31184216 GCF_021184085.1 Oncorhynchus gorbuscha | reverse complement strand
CACCTCTCCTCTGCCTCTTTCTTAGGAGGGCCAGAACCCTCCTGCCCTCCTCTGTCTCCACCTCTCCTCTGCCTCTTTCTCAGGAGGGCCAGAACCCTCCTGCCCTCCTCTGTCTCCACCTCTCCTCTGCCTCTTTCTCAGGAGGGCCAGAACCCTCCTGCCCTCCTCTGTCTCCACCTCTCCTCTGCCTCCACCTCCTCTCCTCTGTCTGCTGAAAGACTCAACTTCTCTCCTCCCCCTGTCTGTTATTCAGTCTACCATTATGAGACCTGCCTCTTCTGTCCTTGCCTCGCCACTGCCTCTCCCCCTGACCACAACTCTGTTAGTGGGGACTAACTGAACAACCTCCTGGACTAACACCCTGATCCCTGCTCCTTTTCACTGTGTTAAACTGCTGACTCCTCTGGGCCCTGAATCATTGCTCTGTGATCATCGTACAGTATGTTCCTAGGCATTTGGTTCCCCTTGCCTCTGAAGCATGATACTCTACCTTGTCCTTCCACTTCCCTCACATTGACACTGTTAGTTCTGCTTAAACTGTTCTACTGTATGGTGCTGTTATTCAATACCCCTAGCTATGATGTGTGTAGGACAGCTAATGTAATCCACAAATCCAGTCACTGATTAAGTTTGTTCAGTGGCTACTATCTCCATTCTACCTACCTACCTCCCCACTCCTCACCATTCCTCTTTCCCTCCCCCAAATTATTTTCGGACAATCCTTAATTGTTCTATCCATCTATCCCTCCTTCCTTTTTCCTTTCTCCTCTGGGTGCTTTTACTGCTCTACCAGGCGACGGCCACTGTGAGGCGCTCTTGAAGAACTTTCCCCTTCCTTGTTTCCTGAACTTTAAACTCCTGCCTCCAGTGCTCAGAAACAAATATCCGATTCTCTACAGCGAAGGATCACGTACCTGGATGAACATTGTTTCCAGAAGATTCATCTGTGAGAGACTCCCTGTTCCATTGTTGTGGTTCTATGCACATTAGTAGGAACATTGCCTGTTTCTCTGCAAGGGGATGGAAGACAACTCTGGACTAAACCCTAACCCCCTAAGCCCATTTGGGTTAACAGAGGGAAGTGCATGTTGATGCGTATCCTGTCTGATTTATTATCGCTCTTTGTATCGGTTGCCTAAACTTAATCTGAGTCTGGGAAACTGTCACTCTGTGTTATGCTGCCAAAGTAGGATAGGGTCCAGCACTGTGATAGATCTCTACTGGTAGCTATTGGAGGATAGATCGGACACAGAGGTTCAAACATATTATGGTGTCCTACAGAGATGTCCTCACTGTTATAGACAGCAGTGTGGGAAATCAATCTGAGCATGCCTTGCTCTTTGACTGAGAATTTGATATCTAGTGCAAATCCTTATTTGGAGTGTCATGAAAACTATGTGAATGCTTGGATGCTGGGGAAATATGTGCATCAAAGATGATATGAGGAGAACTTAAATGGACTGTTTATTCAATAGAGTATGAGCCAAAATGCATGAATTCTGCTCTAGCCACCAGTAATAGACTTGGGTGGCGGTTTCAGTCTAATTACCCAGCCTAGCCGGTAGATCCGTCAATATAGGGCTGATCGGTTATATTAACCTTAATGAGGAGAGCTCTTCAAATCTCTCACTGGAGAGGAGTGGTTAGGTGAAATGCGTCAAAAGAATAAACTGCTGTACCATCCATCTTTCCTAATCCAAGCGTGTCTTAATGGACTGAAAGATGAAGGCATAACCTTGTCAAGGCACATATTCTGTTTAGTTGGCATCTGGTCCATCCACTGTGGTGAAACAGAGGCTGATGTATACAGATGAAAAGTACAGCGTTACATAATGTTGCTATACTTTAGGCATGGTGCATTGAGTGTTCTCATTTGAAATCGTATCACTCTTTGCATCGATCTACATTTCTAACTCATCGCCATATTCTAAATAGTGCCAAGATGCAATCAACCCAATGTCTGTTGAAAGTAAACCGGGAAATAGGAGACTTTCCCTTTTTTCCCTTTCATTTTCACTACTCATACAGTTTCTCCTCTATGTTCATCATCTTGTCATTAATGACTGTCTGTTTTACTATTCACCCTGCCTCAGTCGATATTCAGTGTTAACATGGAAGCGGAATTTAATCATTATCTAGAAAAATCTGTTATCTTGATATCTACGCCATTTTGTTTTCAGTTGGCTCAGTTATTTTTTTAAATTATTTTAACCCCAGTGCTGTGTTGGTGTGTCTCCCTTCCATGTAGCTGACTACCATGACCGGACACCCAGCCAGAGTGAGAGGTCAGGGGTGACCCATACCTATGGGGTTGTGTTGTGTGGCAGGATGCATTTTTGGAACCAGGAGAAAGGCCACTTTCCATGCACCCTTCCTACCAGTACCACTGGAGACATGCTTACATACACCAGGAGGGCCCTACCTCCTCTCAGACACCCCTGGACCTTTCCTCATGCTCCACTCCTTCTCACCTCCACTGAGGTGTTCAGCTCCAGGGATCAGCGCTGTAGTTCTGTATCACACAGACAGGAAGTCAGCCCCCAAGCAGTAGGCCCAAACAACCAACATCCTCACTGCATCCACTTACTTACACGGGAAAATGGACTCAACGTGTCAAAGCTTGGTCAGTTATCCAGAGACTGAAAGGTGGGTGTTTGTTTGGTAGGCATCTCTTTCAATGTGAAGCACTCGACTTTAACATCCCTCCTTTTCTGTTTTTATTTTGTACAAATGTAAACATGTTTATCCTTGACAGGCCAGTGAATGCTGTTCAGACAGTGTATTTCATCTACGGGGGTTCGAGAGTGTCTTGTTCCCAGTTGTTGTTTTTCCCTGACATTTTGTGACTTGTGTATCCATTCCATGAGAGTCGAAGCTGGATGCTTCTCTAGATCGATCCCTCAGAGGGGCCTTTCCCATAAACGTATGTGTCTTCGCTGAGGGCTACGCTGAGCTAATGTTTACTCTGACAGGGAATTTTATTGAGGTACAGACAGTGGTAATCAACATAAAAATATATTTTTGAGAAAAGAAGTCGAGATCTGCCTGGATATCTCACTGGGAAATGGGAGACAGATTTAGATAAAGGAATGCATTAAAGTTGTCCTCGGTATGCTATGCTCACTAGGGTACGATTGGGTAGAATAATTACAATGTGAGATTCAGCAGTACACTCACAGGCTTTCTCATGTCCATCCATTCAAGCACCGAGTCAGTTACATCAAAGCATCGCTTTATCTTCATTTTCTCATTCATAACATACAGAACTGTGATAGTTAATGTAATAGTGTACAGGAGGAATAATCTGACATGGATGAAGTTTGGAGGGCTGTTCAACTGACACTACAGCAACTTTTAAAAACAGGGGGTGTCTTTTGTATGTTTAAACTGGACACTATAGGACCTGTTAGGAGGTACTGCGATGGCCTTTTATCCCCCCTGAATCGATTTGATTTATTTTAAACTAGTCAATCCAGAAAACCAGTCCTGTAAGATTTTAGGTACAATATGGTATCTCTCCTGGTACGTTGACTGTTTTCTGTTTTGGGTACTCTGTGTTCAGCTGGAGTGTTGCGCCTCTGTGGGTACATAGACTAGCTATATGGTACTCACTCTATATGATACAGCTGTCTTTAGCTGGTTGATGTGAGCACCTGCAGCTATCAACCTGGTCCTGTCTCCGTGTTTGCACATAAGGATCATGGGTAGTACAATAGGACTATTCTGATGATATTAATGAAGACTATGATGATGATAACAATGATATTGGATTGTAAATTAATAGCAGTCTGTATTTTGATACTTGAATGATTTTTGTTTTTATAGATATCTATGTATATGTATGTACGTATGTAATTGTTTTGCCACATTTGTAAAAAAAAAAAAAAAGGACTGTCTTATTAAGTTCAACATATCATGATACTGTTAAGTTCTAATTTTGAGTAAATAACTCACGGACACTAGAGAAGCTTAACCAAGTTCAATTCTTCGCAAAGGGTTGTTACAGCTGTAATTCAGACACAGACATGGCTTCCCCAGTGGTAGTATTCATACCCAACCTTGGGTGGAGTCTCCTTATCTCAAAACATTGCATCATTCTTGCTAATCAGGGAGCAAAGTGACATGAGCCTTCAACGGTTTCTCCCCTTATCAGTACTGCCCACATGCAATCGTGTTCCCTGCACTCAGCCCCTCCCAAGCTTCATTATGGCACCCCTCATGTCTCTTTAGTACCTAATGTTCCTATACTTCTGAGTATAACAATGTTCAAAGTTTCACCCCTGATTCCAACAATACCCAACGATGGAAAACGGGCCAAGAGAAAGAACTCAGAGGGACATCACTACAGAAACAAAGGAAAAAGATTGTAAATGACCTTTGGGCTTCCAGTCCTTTTTTATGGTTATTATTTTTCATAATTGTACAACTAATAAATGAAGAAATTGTTAACCAATTTCCTCTGGTCTTTTTTTCTATGTACTTGACAATCAATTCAGCCATGAAGAATTTCATACTGTTCTTAGTACTGTAGGCTCTGATTGTCTGGTTGTGACTAAACACACACGTTTAGAGAAAAGGTAATGATGATAGTATGATGAACCAACATGATCACTTCTTAGCATGACACATTCAATTTGATATTCAGACAGTTACCAAAGTGAAAGTCCCATTAGACTTCAGTGGTTAATGTTTACTGAAGACCTGGATACTCAATATCTCTAACTTCATTTCTATAGAAATGTTTTCTTGCTTTATATTTTAATGTGTAAAAGCTGAAATGTCACATGCTTGTCGGGTGTCAAACGTGTAAGAGCTTGTGTGAAGGGGAAATGCAAACCAGTGACTGTGATGAAGGGTGGGCGTTAGTTTTGCATCGCCCTGAGTGGGCAGAGCTTGCACATTTTAGACCATCTATTGGTTCTTAAGTGAAATCTCCACCTATCCGGCGCACTGGGATGCAAAATGAGCGTGCCGGTATTTTTCGAGACAAAGCAATCAAATATATTTATAAAGCCCTTTTTACATCAGCCGATGTCACAAAGTGCTGTACAGAAACCCAGCCTAAAACCCCAAACAGAAAGCAATGCAGGTGTAGAAGCACAGAGGCTAGGTCAAAAGAAAGATCGGGGTCCAGAGTAAAGCCAAGTTCCTTCACAGTTTTATTTGAGACTACTGTACAACCATCAAGATTAATTGTCTTAGCCAACAGAAGACCTCTTTGTTTCGTCTGAGTTTAAAAGTAAAACATATGCCGCCATCCATTTCCTTATGTCTGAAACACAGGCTTCCAGGGAGGGCAATTTTGGGGCTTTGCCATGTTTCATCGAAATGTACAGCTGTGTATCGTCCGCATAGCAGGGAAAGTTAACATTGTTTCCAAATGACATCATCAAGAGGTAAAATATATAGTGAAAACTATAGTGGTCCAAAAACGGAACCTTGAGAAACACCTAAATTTACAGTTGATTTGTCAGAGGACAAACCATCCACAGAAACAAACTGATATCTTTCTGACAGATAAGATCTAAACCAGGTCAGAACTTGTCCATGTAGACCAATTTGGGTTTCCAATCTCTACAATCTCTACAAAAAATGAAACGCGAGAGGAATACCTATGTGAGAATGCTGTTCATCGACTACAGCTCGGCATTCAACACCATAGTACCCTCCAAGCTCGTCATCAAGCTCGAGACCCTGGGTTTCAACCCCGCCCTGTGCAACTGGGTATTGGACTTCCTGACGGGCCGCCCCCAGGTGGTGAGGGTAGGCAACATCTCCTCCCCGCTGATCCTCAACACTGGGGCCCCACAAGGGTGCGTTCTGAGCCCTCTCCTGTACTCCCTGTTCACCCACGACTGTGTGGCCACGCACGCCTCCAACTCAATCATCAAGTTTGCGGACGACACAAGTGGTAGGCTTGATTACCAACAATGACGATACGGCCTACAGGGAGGAGGTGAGGGCCCTCGGGAGTGTGGTGTCAGGAAAATAACCTCACTCAACGTCAACAAAACCAAGGAGATGATTGTGGACTTCAGGAAACAGCAGAGGGAACACCCCCCTATCCACATCAATGCAACAGTAGTGGAGAGGGTAGCAAGTTTTAAGTTCCTCGGCATACACATCACAGACAAACTGAATTGGTCCACTCACACAGACAGCATCGTGAAGAAGGCGCAGCAGTGCCTCTTTAACCTCAGGAGGCTGAAGAAATTTGGCTTGTCACCAAAAGCACTCACAAACTTCTACAGATGCACAATTGAGAGCATCCTGGCGGGCTGTATCACCGCCTGGTACGGCAACTGCTCCGCCCTCAACCGTAAGGCTCTCCAGAGGGTAGGGAGGTCTGCACAACGCATCACCGGGGGCAAACTACCTGCCCTCCAGGACACCTACACCACCCGATGTCACAGGAAGGCCATAAAGATCATCAAGGACATCAACCACCCGAGCCACTGCCTGTTCACCCCGCTATCATCCAGAAGGCAAGGTCAGTACAGGTGCATCAAAGCTGGGACCGAGAGACTGAAAAACAGCTTCTATCTCAAGGCCATCAGACTGTTAAACAGCCACCACTAACATTGAGTGGCTGCTGCCAACACACTGACACTGACTCAACTCCAGCCACTTTAATAATGGGAATTGATGGGAAATTATGTAAATATATCACTAGCCACTTTAAACAATGCTACCTTATATAATGTTACTTACCCTACATTATTCATCTCATATGCATACGTATATACTGTACTCTATATCATCGACTGCATCCTTATGTAATACATGTATCACTAGCCACTTTAACTATGCCACTTTGTTTACATACTCATCTCATATGTATATACTGTACTCGATACCATCTACTGTATCTTGCCTATGCTGCTCTGTACCATCACTCATTCATATATCCTTATGTACATATTCTTTATCCCCTTACACTGTGTATAAGACAGTAGGTTTGGAATTGTTAGTTAGATTACTTGTTGGTTATTACTGCATTGTCGGAACTAGAAGCACAAGCATTTCGCTACACTCGCATTAACATCTGCTAACCATGTGTATGTGACAAATAAAATTTGATTTGATTTGGTATCAAAAGCATCACTAAGGTCTAGGAGCACGAGGACAGATGCAGAGCCTTGGTCTGACACCGTTAAAATGTAATTTACCACCTTCACAAGTGCAGTCTCAGTGCTATGATGGGGTCTAAAACCAGACTGAAGCGTTTCATATACATTGTTTGTCTTCAGGAAGGCAGTGAGTTGCTGTGCAACAGATTTTTTTATTTTGTTGAGAGGAATGGAAGATTCGATGTAGGCCGATAGTTTTTTATATTTTCTGGGTCAGGATTTGGCTTTTTCAAGAGAGGCTTTATTACTGCCACTTTTAGTGAGTTTGGTACACATCCGGTGGATAGAGAGACATTTATTATGTTCAACATAGGAGAGCCAAGCACAGGAAGCGGCTCTTTCCGTAGTTTAGTTGAAATGGGGTCCAGTATCTAGCTTGACGTTTTAGAGGCCAAGACTATTTTCAATGTGTCAAGAGATAAAGTATTAAAACACTTGAGTGTCTCCCTTGATCCTAGGTCCTGGCAGTGTTGTACAGACTCAGGACAACTGAGCTGTGAAGAAATATGCAGGTTTAAAAAGGAGTCCATAATTTTACCTTTATTTAACTAGGCAAGTCAGTTAAGAACAAATTCTTATTTTTAATGACGGCCTAGGAACAGTGGGTTAACTGCCTGTTCAGGGGCAGAACGACAGATTTGTACCTTGTCAGCTCAGGGATATGAACTTGCAATCTTTCGGTTACTAGTACAACTCTCTAACCACTAGGCTACCCTGCAGCCCCACATCAATTTGCTTTCTAATGATCATGATCTTTTCGTCAAAGAAGTTCATGAATTTATCACTGCTGAAGTGAAAGCCATCCTCTCTTGGGGAATGCTGCTTTTTCGTTAGCTTTGCGACAGTATCAAAAATAAATGTAGTATTTATTTTTAGGATTGTTATTCTCTTCAATTAAGTTGGAAAAAACTAGGTCCAGAGTATGACTGTGGCAGTGAGTAGGTCCGGAGACCTGTTGGACAAAACCCACTGAGTCAATGATGGCTCCGAAAGCCTTTTGGAGTGGGTCTGTGGACTTTTCCATGTGAATATTAAAGTCACCAAAAATGTTAATATTAGCTGCCATTACTACAAGGTCAGATAGGAACTCTGTGTATGGCCCAGGAGGCCTGTAAACGGTAGCTATAAGAGTAGGCTGCATAGATTTCATGACTAGAAGCTCAAATGACGAAAACGCAGCCTTTTTTTGTATATTGACATTTGCTATCATAAATGTTGGCAACACCTCCGCCTTTGCGGGATGCACGGGGGTTATTGTAACCAGGAGGAGAGGCCTCATTTAACACAGTAAATTCATCAGGCTTAAGCCATGTTTCAGTCAGGCCAATCACATCAAGATTATGATCAGTGATTAGTTAATTGACTATAAGTTATTTGCCTTGGAAATGATGGATCTAACATTAAGTAGCCTTATTTTGAGATGTGAGATATTACAATCGCTTCCAATAATGACAGGAATGGAGGTCTTTATTCCAGTGAGATTGCGAAGGCGAACACCGCCATGTTACGTTTTGCCCAACCTAGATCGAGGCACAGCCACCATCTAAATGGGGATAGCTGAGCTGACTCCACTAAGCTGGCAGGGTGGCTAACAGCCTGCTGCCTGGCATGCACCCTATCTCATTGTGGAGCTAGAGCTCTGTCTGTGTTCAAATCAAAATCAAATCAAATGTATTTATATAGCCCTTCGTACATCAGCTGATATCTCAAAGTGCTGTACAGAAACCCAGCCTAAAACCCCAAACAGCAAGCAATGCAGGTGTAGAAGCACGGTGGCTAGGAAAAGCTCCCTAGAAAGGCCAAAACCTAGGAAGAAACCTAGAGAGGAACCATGCTATGAGGGATGGCCAGTCCTCTTCTGGCTGTACCGGGTGGAGATAACAGAACATGGCCAAGATGTTCAAATGTTCATAAATTACCAGCATGGTCAAATAATAATAATCACAGGCAGAACAGTTGAAACTGGAGCAGCAGCATGGCCAGGTAGACTGGGGCATGGTCCTAGGGCAGCAAGGAGTCATGCCAGGTAGTCCTGAGGCATGGTCCTAGGGCTCAGGTCCTCTGAGAGAGGGAAAGAGAGAATTAGAGAGAGCATACTTAAATTCACACAGGACACCGGATAATACAGGAGAAGTACTCCAGATATAACAAACTGACCCTAACCCCCGGACACAAACTACTGCAGCATAAATACTGGAGGCTGAGACAGAAGGGCTTGTCAAACCTGTACTTTTGCTGCTGCAGTCAGCCAACAATGATTTGCTGAAACTGCTGCTGGCTGTGCACGAGCTGAGCACCTGCTGGTAATGTCACTCACAATGCACTTTTGCAGCCAGGCACGTGTGCTGTGACTGAGTGTGACAGAGAAAATCGTTTTTGTGTCATTTAGAGGGAAATGCATGCATTTTAGCCTTTGAAACACTTTTCAAAAGTTGCTAAAAGTTCCAAATCCATTTTTAAAAGTAGCTAAATTTGTTGCTAGGTGCTGTTTGAAAAAGAAGGGTAGTCTGAAAAGTTGCTAAATCTAGCAACAAAATGGCTAAATTGGCATCACTGATTCCCAGAAAGAGGGGCAATTATCTACAAATGCTATATTTTGGGAGGGGCAGAAAACAGTTTAACCAGTGATTGACTTGTGATACTGCAGCAGAGTTAGCTCATCACTCCCCCTAACTGGGAGGGAGCCAGAGACTATTTAGATCCTGACACATCTTTCTAGCTGATTTACACGTTGAATCTATGTTTCACTTGGTGACCTCTGACTGTTTCATCCTAGCATCGTTGGGGCTGAGGTGGATAACAATAACCCTATACTCGCCAGCTTTAGCCAGCACCACCTTCAGATTAGCCTTTACGTCGGGAGTTCTGTCCCCTGGTAAACAGTGTGTGATTCTTTTAAAGTCTAACACTACAGGTAATGGAGTCGCCAATGACTAGGGTGTTCAGTTTGTCAGAGCTAATGGTGGAGGAGAGACCAGAGAGACTCGGACTCTACTCGTTGTTTAATTGGGAGAACCGGTTGAACATTTCTACTGGCTGAATGAGCGACACCGGTTGAGCATTCCTACAGCATTTCCTTCCAGAGGCCATGAGAAAAATGTCCCGCTCCGGGGACTGTGAGGGGATTTATACTACTATCTGTACTTAACAGCACAGACACTGTTTCATCCTTTCCTACACCTAAATTACTCTTGCATAACGATTGTGCCTGTAGCTGGATAGCACAGCTATCCTCGCAATTAGGAGGCATAATGTTAACGTTACTACTAGCTTCGGCTGGTGGAGGTTGTGTAGAACCATGTCCAGATAAAGCGTCGGGGGTGAACAAGTTGAATGGAGAAAAAAAAGTACAGCGAGGGAAAAATAAAATATAAAACGGTAATTAAAGTAAAAACCGTAAATTTGGCACGTAGCAAAGAATAGTTTGCAACAAACCGCACAGCTGCACGTAAGTCAAGTGACCGGAAACAACGATGAAAGTAAGGAATCTGTTTACATGGTTGCAGAACTTAATGGTAGTCTACACCAGCTGTATGGAAACTGAAGTGCTTTGAAATGAAATTTTACACGTTATTTCTCATATCTTCCAATTGTTAATGCAGGTAAGGTCTATTGATTTTTCATAAGTGGATTGCTGGAATTTAGTCTTGCTGAGAATTACTAATTGATCTATCACCTCACAGGTAAATCTTCCCACTCTCTGTGGGGGTTAGCAACACATGTACTTGGAGAGTTTCCTGAATTCTGTGTTTTGTGGATGCTGGATGATGTTCAGGTGGGATACTATGATTCCAAGTCCTGTAGATTTATCTCTAGGACAGATGGGAACATAGATGAAGAGTATTCAAGAACAGTTCAGGGTGCGTCTTGGGACGTGTACCTCAGTATGAGGAAGTGGTCGTCCCTCTTACAGCACCGCTTTAACTCCACAACAGGTGAGCAAACTGTAATAAACATTTTTGTTCAGTTTCTGACAAGCCGGGGCCATAATGGTTCCCCTAAATGGACAGTAATATTGTGGCGTTCAATAAATGGACAAAGGGGCACACAAAGAATATTAGATAAAGATTAGATGCATGCTGTACATAGGCCACAGAATGAGGAAGTAACAGGAAAATAGGGAATGCATATCTCTAAATATACTGTGACCATAAATATGGGGAGAACGGGTAAGTTTATTTTTTTTCCTTTAACTAGGCAAGTCAGTTAGTGTCAAATGAGCCACCCCCATTATCTAAAATCTAGATAACTACGGTGTCAGAATGAAATATATTGGTTTACATGGATGACTAAGATGAAATATATTGGTTTACATGGATGACCAAGATCCAGAAGTATGTATGTATATATTTAAGTGTGTGTATATATGTGTATATATATATATATATATGTGAATACTATAATTCCCTTACCAAAGTGATTGTAAATGTAATAAATGGCTCAATACCACTCTCTGCTTAATGATATATAAGCTGGGCAGAACGATCTGGAAGAAAAAGAAACGCACACCTATTAAGACGAGGTGCTGGCTTGCAGAGTAGAAAACTTGAAAATAAAAGAGAGCTGCACACTCTAGGAGCTCAGATGCAAAAAAAAAAATGTAATTACCAACGTTTCGACAGCCAAGCTGTCTTCATCAGGGTATAATCACAAACACTGCGGGATGACTCGTTTATATAGTGTCAAAAGACACAGGTGTCTGTAATCATGGCCAAGAGTGGCCTAATATCATTGGTTAATTCTCAAACATTAAAATGTCATACAAAGAACATACAAACAACAAATGGATATCATACGATCATAGATTAATTTAACTACACAAGTTTACAAACAATTACAATGACAAAGTCACAATAATCACAAGAATGCTTCAGATCAAAGTCTACTTTGAGACCGAAGGGAGCAAGGGTCTTTAAATTAAAGATCCAGGCAGCCTCTCGTTTTAACAATAAATTATCAAGGTCACCCCCTCTCCTAGGGAGGGTGACATGTTCGATGCCAATATAACGCAGAGACGAAATTGAGTGGCCTGCTTCCAAGAAGTGGGCCGCAACTGGATAAGTAAAGTTTTTACACCTAATGGTGCTACGATGCTCTGAGATACGTACTTTTAATTCGCGCTTTGTTTTACCTACATCATTTTTACCACAAGGACAAGTTAAGTTTCCATCCAGTAGGGGCGCAAATAGACGTTGTTCAGGAATATCTTGGGGTGGTAAAATCAGTGTACCAATTGGTCTCTGATATTTCTGCCCCGCGAGAATACGACCAAGGGAAGGTCCGAAAACACATTACCGAGACTAATCATCAGATTTTAAGATGTGCCAATGTTTGTGAACAATTCCCTTAATTTGTTCAGAGCCCTTTAAAAATCGGGTAGTTAGAACGCAAGAATGGTCTTTTTGCGAGACTGACCTTGAAAAAGGTCTCGTTTTTTGTCTCGTTTTGTTTTGAATTTTCTCAATGGCAATATTAATCTGATCATTCTTGTAGCCCCTCTCCTTGAACTTTCTTTGCGTCTCAGCCATATTTCTGTCGAAATCGGAATGTTTTTTGCTAATTCTTTTGATTCGACAGAATTGGCTGTAAAGTGTGCTGCTCTCTTCTATTTTCAAATATAAGATGGACAGCCCATGTTTTTAAAAACTTTTTTTGTCACTATTACCTAAAGTATTGGTTCTTTGCTTTTAAATTATTACAGGAATATTTGTTCATCAGAGACTTATTGGTTGTGAATTGGTGGACAATGAAAAACAAGGCCAACTCATGATAAAGGAAGCGTTCAATGGAATTGATGGAGGTGTTCTGAACTTCAACAAACTGCAGTACAATTCCCATCCTAAGTGGCCAGAACTTGAGTGTAAATCAACAAAGGACACATTACGTTCAAATGGGTCTTGACATGGTTTATCTCCCTATTTGCATTAAATCATTAAAGGACTACCTGAAGAAAGTGTTATGCGGGTGAGTGAGGACCCAAAAGCGACTTAACAGAAACAGAGTTTATTCAAGTCCAAACAGAAAACGACAAATCCTGAATCCTTAACAGGAAATGTCCAAACAGGGAATAACAGAAATCCTCTAGTCTGTAGAGGGGAATAACAGGAGAAGCGGCCACAGACTGCAGGTCGCTTCGGGTAGGCGCAGGCCGTAGCTGACAGAGACACCTGCTCACACGCAGCATCTGATGAAGGCAAAAACACGACAGGACGGAACAAGTACACAGCGAACAGCAAACATCAAACAAGGATCCGACAAGGACAGAAGCAGAAACAGAGAGAGAAATAGGGACTTAATCAGAGGGCAAAATAGGGGACAGGTGTGAAAGAGTAAACGAGGTAGTTAGGAGAATGAGGAACAGCTGGGAGCAGGAACGAAACGAGAGAGAGGGATAGAGAGAGGGAAAGAAACCTAATAAGACCA
Source organism: Oncorhynchus gorbuscha (assembly GCF_021184085.1). Lineage (NCBI taxonomy): Eukaryota > Metazoa > Chordata > Actinopteri > Salmoniformes > Salmonidae > Oncorhynchus > Oncorhynchus gorbuscha. The sequence goes on along the minus strand of NC_060182.1, from coordinate 31,170,663 downwards.
GCAGGGGGAAACGAATAGAAGAGAAAGCACAGGGACAAGACATGACAATATATGACAAAACATGACAGAAAGAGGAGGAACTCGTCATGAGAAAAGGTAGGCTTTGTGCACTATAAAAATAGTAATGCCAATGCATGAACAATAGAACCAAATATTGTTATGCCATTATTATACCATGTGTAAAAAGCATCAGGAATACAACCTAAGCAAATCTACAGTTGATCCATTGATACACATTTCCTCCTCAGTGCGTCCTAGAGTAAGACTCATTTCAAAAGAAAGCACAGATACTGCAGGGGCCAAGATCACCTGCCTGGCCTTTGGTTTCTACCCCCGCCACATCAACCTCACCCTGCTGAGAGACGGCCAACCTGTGGTAGAGCATGAGCTCAAAGGGGGGCAATTGCTACCGAAGGAGACTGGACGTACCAGCTGAGAAAGAGTCTGACAATCACTGTCCAGGAGCTGAGAGAGAGACCCAACTACACCTGCACTGCCAATCACATCAGTATGGACAACAAGCTGGATGTCAGTTGGGGTAAGACTAGGAGCCAAGGGATGCTCTGAGATACAGTATCATCAGATTATGTGCTTTTTAGCAACCATCATGGTCCACCTCTGTTAGAGGTTACACATTACAAAGTTGTTGCAATAAATATTAGTAATGTAATACTGTCATGTATACATCATTTTTTACAATTTAATGTAATGATAATATTGTGTTTGTATTCATTGACAGTTCCTGATACTGGCCCAGATAGCGCCTCTATCATTCCAGTAGTCCTGGTAATGGCAGTCGTGTTAATTCTGATTGGGATCCTTGTTGTTTTTGGCATGTGGCAGTGGAAACACGCAGGTGGGTTGGGGTTAGAAGAAGAGAATGGTGGTTACAGATGCAGAAAGTGTTTGGATGCTGATAACTAATTGATTGAATAAGGCTGCCCTCTTCAGGTGGAGAATGATCTTACATGGACATATCATCCATGGATTGATGAGGCATTGAAAAACTGTATGTTTGAAAGAGATGGTGCAAAAGGAGTGGCTAATACGTCTGGCTGCACATCTGACTTACTGCAAATTAAGAAATAATTGAACTGAATTCAACAAAAAGAAGAAAAAATTGTATTATGAAGTCAGATCAATGATGTAAAGAATTACGGATTTTTTTAAAAATTTAAAATAAAATTATAGGCAGACAGACAAATTCAACTTCATCTTTCATTGAATCAGATGGCTTATTCATCACTAAACCATTTGATTTTACCAATAATATTAATGATTACTTCATTGGCAAAGTGGGCAAATTTAGGTAGAAAATGCCAACGACGAACAGTGAGACATCTTATTCATGCATAAAAAAACTAAGAACGGTGCAGTTTCTTGGCAATTTCTCGCATGGAATAGCCTTCATTTCTCAGAACAAGAAAAGACTGACGAGTTTCAGAAGGAAGTTCTTTGTTTCAGGCCATTTTGAGCCTGTAATCGAACCCACAAATGCTGATGCTCCAGATACTCAACTAGTCTAAAGAAGTCCATTTTTATTGCTTCTTTATAATCAGGACAACAGTTTTCAGCTGTGCTAACATAATTGCAAAATGGTTTTCTAATGATCAATTAGCCTTTTAAATGTATAAACTTGGATAAGCTAACACAACGTGCCATTGGAACACATGAGTGATGCTTGCTCATAATGGGCCTCTGTACGCCTATCTAGATATTCTATAAAAAATAATCTGTTTCCAGCTACAATAGTCATTTACAACATTAACAATGTATTTCTGATCATTTTGATATTATTTTAATGGACTAAAAAAAATGTGCTTTTCTTTTTTTAAAACATACTTTTAAAATGTATTATTTTTCTCCCCAATTTCGTGGTATCCAATTGTTAGTAGCTACTATCTTGTCTCATCGCTACAACTCCCGTACGGGCTCGGGAGAGACGAAGGTCGAAAGTCAGGTGTCCTCTGAAATACGACCCAACAAGCCAGCCGCACCAATATGCCGGAGGAAACACCGTGCACCTGGCAACCTTGGTTAGCGTGCACTGCGCTTGGCCCGCCACAGGAGTCGCTGGTGCGCGATGAGAGAAGAATATCCCTACCGGCCAAACCCTCCCTAACCCGGACGACGGTAGGCTAATTGTGCGTCGCCCCACGGACCCCCCGGTCGCGGCCGGTTGCGACAGAGCCTGGGCGCGAACCCAGAGTCTCAGGTGGCACAGCTGCACTGCAAACCACTGCGAACAAGGACATTTCTAAGTGACCCCAAACTTTTGAATGGTAGTGTACGTGTCAGCAACCACAGCTAATGAAGTCACTGAAACTCTTAACAAGGAGTTGCAGAAAGTTTTAGAATGGGTGGCCAGTAATAAACTGGTCCTGAACATCTCTAAAAGTAAGAGCATTGTATTTGGTACAAATCATACTCTAGACCTCAGCTGAATCTGGCTGTTGAACATGCTGAGGAGACTAAATAACTTGGTGTTACCTTGGATTGTAAATGGTCATGGTCAAAACATATAGATTCAAGGGTTGTAAAGATAGGGAGAGGTCCGTCCATAATAAAGAGATGCTCTGCTTTTCTGACACCACACTCCAAAAAGCAAGTCCTGCAGGCTCTAGTTTTGTCTTATCCTGATTATTGTCCAATCATGTGGTCAAGTGGTGCAAAGAAAGACCAAGTTAAGCTGCAGCTGGCCCAGAACAGAGCGGCACGTCCATTGTAAACAGAGGGCTAAAATAAATACTATGCAAACTCTTGGCTAAGAGTTGAGGAGAGACTGACTGCGTCACTTCTTATTTTTATAAGAAACATTCATGTGTTGAACATTCCAAATGGTTTGCATAGTCAACTTAAACACAGCTCTGACACACACACATTTACCCCACCAAACAAGCCACCAGGGTTCTTTTCATAGTCTCCAAATCCAGAACAAATTCAAGAAAGCGTACAGTATTATATAGAACCATTTTTGCATGGAACTGTCATGCTGGTGAAAGAGGACCCAAAAGCGACTTGGCGAAAACAGAGTCTTTAATCCAGTAAAGTAAATACAATCAAAAAACACAACTTTCACTCGAAATGACGAGGACAAACTGGAGACTCGATCTTGAACAGCAGGTGAACAACAGGTTGCCTCGGGAAGGCACTTGAACCAGACAGACTCAGACACCTGCTCACCACGCAGCATCTGAGGAAAACACGACACGACAGGGCGATACACAAACACAGCACGGTGAATTCTAGACAAGGAACCGACAGGGCAGAAACGAATAACAAGAGAGAAATAGGGACTCTAATCAGGGAAAAGGATCGGGAACAGGTGTGGGAAGACTAAATGATGATTAGGGAATAGGAACAGCTGGGAGCAGGAACGGAACGATAGAGAGAAGAGAGAGCGAGAGAGTGAGAGAGGGAGGGGGAGAGAGAGGGATAGAAAGAGGGAAAGAACCTAATAAGACCAGCAGAGGGAAACGAATAGAATGGGGAGCACAGGGACAAGACATGATAATAAATGACAAAACATGACAGTACCCCCACTCACCGGCGCCTCCTGGCGCACTCGAGGAGGAATCCTGGCGGCAACGGAGGAAATCATCAATGAGTGAACGGTCCAGCACGTCCCGAGACGGAACCCAACTCCTCTCCTCAGGACCGTAACCCTCCCAATCCACTAAGTATTGGTGACCCCGTCCCGAGAACGCATGTCCATGATCTTATGTACCTTGTAAATAGGTGCGCTCTCGACAAGGACGGGAGGGGGGAGGGAAGACGAACGGGAGTGCGAAGAAAGGGCTTGACACAGGAGACATGGAAGACAGGATGGACGCGACGAAGATGTCGCGGAAGAAGCAGTCGCACAGCGACAGGATTGACGACCTGGGAGACACGGAACGGACCAATGAACCGCGGAGTCAACTTACGAGAAGCTGTCGTAAGAGGAAGGTTGCGAGTGGAAAGCCACACTCTCTGGCCGCAACAATACCTTGGACTCTTAATCCTGCGTTTATTGGCGGCTCTCACAGTCTGTGCCCTGTAACGGCAAAGTGCAGACCTCACCCTCCTCCAGGTGCGCTCACAACGTTGGACAAACGCTTGAGCGGAGGGAACGCTGGACTCGGCAAGCTGGGATGAGAACAGAGGAGGCTGGTAACCCAGACTACTCTGAAACGGAGATAACCCGGTAGCAGACGAAGGAAGCGACTGTGAGCGTATTCTACCCATGGGAGCTGTTCTGCCCAAGACGCAGGGTTTCTGAAAGAAAGGCTGCGTAGTATGCGACCAATCGTCTGATTGGCCCTCTCTGCTTGACCGTTAGACTGGGGATGAAACCCGGAAGAGAGACTGACGGACGCACCAATCAAACGACAGAACTCCCTCCAAAACTGTGACGTGAATTGCGGACCTCTGTCTGAAACGGCGTCTAACGGGAGGCCATGAATTCTGAATACATTCTCGATAATGATTTGTGCCGTCTCCTTAGCGGAAGGAAGTTTAGCGAGGGAATGAAATGTGCCGCCTTAGAGAACCTATCGACAACCGTAAGAATCACAGTCTTCCCCGCAGACAAAGGCAGACCGGTAATGAAGTCTAGGGCGATGTGAGACCATGGTCGAGAAGGAATGGGAGCGGTCTGAGACGACCGGCAGGAGGAGAGTTACCCGACTTAGTCTGCGCGCAGTCCGAACAAGCAGCCACGAAACGGCGCGTGTCACGCTCCTGAGTCGGCCACCAAAAGCGCTGGCGAATAGACGCAAGAGTGCCTCGAACACCGGGATGACCAGCTAACTTGGCAGAGTGAGCCCACTGAAGAACAGCCAGACGAGTGGAAACAGGAACGAAAAGGAGGTTACTAGGACAAGCGCGGGCGACGCAGTGTGCGTGAGTGCTTGCTTAACCTGTCTTTCAATTCCCCAGACTGTTAACCCGACAACACGCCCATAAGGAAGAATCCCCTCGGGATCAGTAGAAGCCACAGAAGAACTAAACAGACGGGATAAGGCATCAGGCTTGGTGTTCTTGCTACCCGGACGGTAAGAAATCACAAACTCGAAACGAGCGAAAAACAACGCCCAACGAGCTTGACGGGCATTAAGTCGTTTGGCAGAACGGATGTACTCAAGGTTCTTATGGTCTGTCCAAACGACAAAAGGAACGGTCGCCCCCTCCAACCACTGTCGCCATTCGCCTAGGGCTAAGCGGATGGCGAGCAGTTCACGGTTACCCACATCATAGTTGCGCTCAGATGGCGACAGGCGATGAGAAAAATAAGCGCAAGGATGAACCTTATCGTCAGACTGGAAGCGCTGGGATAGAATGGCTCCCACGCCTACCTCTGAAGCGTCAACCTCGACAATGAATTGTCTAGTGACGTCAGGAGTAACGAGGATAGGAGCGGACGTAAAACGTTCTTTTAGAAGATCAAAAGCTCCCTGGGCGGAACCGGACCACTTAAAACACGTCTTGACAGAAGTAAGAGCTGTGAGAGGGGCAGCAACTTGACCGAAATTACGAATGAAACGCCGATAGAAATTAGCGAAACCTAAAAAGCGCTGCAACTCGACACGTGACCTTGGAACGGGCCAATCACTGACAGCTTGGACCTTAGCGGAATCCATCTGAATGCCTTCAGCGGAAATAACGGAACCGAGAAAAGTAACGGAGGAGACATGAAAAGAACACTTCTCAGCCTTTACTTAGAGACAATTCTCTAAAAGGCGCTGTAGAACACGTCGAACGTGCTGAACATGAATCTCGAGTGACGGAGAAAAAATCAGGATATCGTCAAGATAGACAAAAACAAAGATGTTCAGCATGTCTCTCAGAACATCATTAACTAATGCCTGAAAAACAGCTGGCGCATTGGCGAGACCGAACGGCAGAACCCGGTACTCAAAATGCCCTAACGGAGTGTTAAACGCCGTTTTCCACTCGTCCCCCTCTCTGATGCGCACGAGATGGTAAGCGTTACGAAGGTCCAACTTAGTAAAGCACCTGGCTCCCTGCAGAATCTCGAAGGCTGATGACATAAGGGGGAAGCGGATAACGATTCTTAACCGTTATGTCATTCAGCCTCGATAATCCACGCAGGGGCGCAGAGTACCGTCCTTCTTCTTAACAAAAAGAACCCCGCCCCGGCCGGAGAGGAAGAAGGCACTATGGTACCGGCGTCAAGAGACACAGACAAATAATCCTCGAGAGCCTTACGTTCGGGAGCCGACAGAGAGTATAGTCTACCCCGAGGAGGAGTGGTCCCCGGAAGGAGATCAATACTACAATCATACGACCGGTGAGGAGGAAGGGAGTTGGCTCGGGACCGACTGAAGACCGTGCGCAGATCATGATATTCCTCCGGCACTCCTGTCAAATCGCCAGGTTCCTCCTGAGAAGTAGGGACAGAAGAAACGGGAGGGATGGCAGACATTAAACACTTCACATGACAAGAAACGTTCCAGGATAGGATAGAATTACTAGACCAATTAATAGAAGGATTATGACATACTAGCCAGGGATGACCCAAAACAACAGGTGTAAACGGTGAACGGAAAATCAAAAAAGAAATAGTCTCACTGTGGTTACCAGATACTGTGAGGGTTAAAGGTAGTGTCTCAAATCTGATACTGGGAAGATGACTACCATCTAAGGCGAACATGGGCGTAGGCTTCTCTAACTCTCTGAAAGGAATGTCATGTTTCCGAACCCATGCTTCGTCCATGAAACAACCCTCAGCCCCAGAGTCTATCAAGGCACTACATGTAGCACCCGAACCGGTCCAGCGTAGATGGACCGACAAAGTAGTACAGGATTTTGATGGAGAGACTTGAGTAGTTGCGCTCACCTGTAGCCCTCCGCTTACAGATGAGCTCTGGCTTTTACTGGACATGAATTAACAAAATGTCCAGCAACTCCGCAATAGAGACACAGGCGGTTGGTGATCCTCCGTTCCCTCTCCTTAGTCGAGATGCGAATCCCTCCCAGCTGCATGGGCTCAGTCTCTGAGCCAGAGGAGGGAGATGGTTGCGATGCGGAGCAGGGAAACACCGTTGATGCGAGCTCTCTTCCACGAGCCCGGTGACGAAGATCTACCCGTCGTTCTATGCGGATGGCGAGAGCAATCAAAGAGTCCACATCTGAAGGAACCTCCCGGGAGAGAATCTCATCCTTAACCACTGCGTGAGTCCCTCCAGAAAACGAGCGAGCAGCGCCGGCTCGTTCCACTCACTAGAGGCAGCAAGAGTGCGAAACTCAATAGAATAATCCGTTATGGACCGTTCACCTTGGCATAAGGAAGCCAGGGCCCTAGAAGCCTCCCTACCAAAAACTGAACGGTCAAAAACCCGAATCATCTCCTCTTTAAAGTTCTGGAACTTGTTAGAGCAATCAGCCCTTGCCTCCCAGATAGCTGTGCCCCATTCTCGAGCCCGGCCAGTAAGGAGTGAAATGACGTAAGCAACCCGAGCTCTCTCTCTAGAGTATGTGTTGGGTTGGAGAGAGAACACAATCTCACACTGCGTGAGAAAGGAGCGGCACTCAGTGGGCTGCCCGGAGTAGCAAGGTGGGTTATTAACCCTAGGTTCTGGAGGCTCGGCAGGCCAGGAAGTAACAGGTGGCACGAGACGTAGATTCTGGAACTGTCCAGAGAGGTCGGAAACCTGAGCGGCCAGGTTCTCCACGGCATGGCGAGCAGCAGACAATTCCTGCTCGTGTCTGCCGAGCATGGCTCCTTGGATCTCGACGGCAGTGTAACGAGCGTCTGAAGTCGCTGGGTCCATTCCTTGGTCGGTTCCTTCTGTCATGCTGGTGAAAGAGGACCCAAAAGCGACTTGGCGAAACAGAGTCTTTAATCCAGTAAAGTAAATACAATCAAAAAACACAACTTTCACTCGAAATGACGAGGACAAACTGGAGACTCGATCTTGAACAGCAGGTGAACAACAGGTTGCCTCGGGAAGGCACTTGAACCAGACAGACTCAGACACCTGCTCACCACGCAGCATCTGAGGAAAACACGACACGACAGGGCGATACACAAACACAGCACGGTAAATTCTAGACAAGGAACCGACAGGGCAGAAACGAATAACAAGGAGAGAAATAGGGACTCTAATCAGGGAAAAGGATCGGGAACAGGTGTGGGAAGACTAAATGATGATTAGGGGAATAGGAACAGCTGGGAGCAGGAACGGAACGATAGAGAGAAGAGAGAGCGAGAGAGTGAGAGAGGGAGGGGGAGAGAGAGGGATAGAAAGAGGGAAAGAACCTAATAAGACCAGCAGAGGGAAACGAATAGAATGGGGAGCACAGGGACAAGACATGATAATAAATGACAAAACATGACAGTACCCCCCACTCACCGAGCGCCTCCTGGCGCACTCGAGGAGGAATCCTGGCGGCAACGGAGGAAATCATCAATGAGTGAACGGTCCAGCACGTCCCGAGACGGAACCCAACTCCTCTCCTCAGGACCGTAACCCTCCCAATCCACTAAGTATTGGTGACCCCGTCCCCGAGAACGCATGTCCATGATCTTATGTACCTTGTAAATAGGTGCGCTCTCGACAAGGACGGGAGGGGGGAGGGAAGACGAACGGGAGTGCGAAGAAAGGGCTTGACACAGGAGACATGGAAGACAGGATGGACGCGACGAAGATGTCGCGGAAGAAGCAGTCGCACAGCGACAGGATTGACGACCTGGGAGACACGGAACGGACCAATGAACCGCGGAGTCAACTTACGAGAAGCTGTCGTAAGAGGAAGGTTGCGAGTGGAAAGCCACACTCTCTGGCCGCAACAATACCTTGGACTCTTAATCCTGCGTTTATTGGCGGCTCTCACAGTCTGTGCCCTGTAACGGCAAAGTGCAGACCTCACCCTCCTCCAGGTGCGCTCACAACGTTGGACAAACGCTTGAGCGGAGGGAACGCTGGACTCGGCAAGCTGGGATGAGAACAGAGGAGGCTGGTAACCCAGACTACTCTGAAACGGAGATAACCCGGTAGCAGACGAAGGAAGCGAATTGTGAGCGTATTCTACCCATGGGAGCTGTTCTGCCCAAGACGCAGGGTTTCTGAAAGAAAGGCTGCGTAGTATGCGACCAATCGTCTGATTGGCCCTCTCTGCTTGACCGTTAGACTGGGGATGAAACCCGGAAGAGAGACTGACGGACGCACCAATCAAACGACAGAACTCCCTCCAAAACTGTGACGTGAATTGCGGACCTCTGTCTGAAACGGCGTCTAACGGGAGGCCATGAATTCTGAATACATTCTCGATAATGATTTGTGCCGTCTCCTTAGCGGAAGGAAGTTTAGCGAGGGGAATGAAATGTGCCGCCTTAGAGAACCTATCGACAACCGTAAGAATCACAGTCTTCCCCGCAGACAAAGGCAGACCGGTAATGAAGTCTAGGGCGATGTGAGACCATGGTCGAGAAGGAATGGGGAGCGGTCTGAGACGACCGGCAGGAGGAGAGTTACCCGACTTAGTCTGCGCGCAGTCCGAACAAGCAGCCACGAAACGGCGCGTGTCACGCTCCTGAGTCGGCCACCAAAAGCGCTGGCGAATAGACGCAAGAGTGCCTCGAACACCGGGATGACCAGCTAACTTGGCAGAGTGAGCCCACTGAAGAACAGCCAGACGAGTGGAAACAGGAACGAAAGGAGGTTACTAGGACAAGCGCGGCGACGCAGTGTGCGTGAGTGCTTGCTTAACCTGTCTTTCAATTCCCCAGACTGTTAACCCGACAACACGCCCATAAGGAAGAATCCCCTCGGGATCAGTAGAAGCCACAGAAGAACTAAACAGACGGGATAAGGCATCAGGCTTGGTGTTCTTGCTACCCGGACGGTAAGAAATCACAAACTCGAAACGAGCGAAAAACAACGCCCAACGAGCTTGACGGGCATTAAGTCGTTTGGCAGAACGGATGTACTCAAGGTTCTTATGGTCTGTCCAAACGACAAAAGGAACGGTCGCCCCCTCCAACCACTGTCGCCATTCGCCTAGGGCTAAGCGGATGGCGAGCAGTTCACGGTTACCCACATCATAGTTGCGCTCAGATGGCGACAGGCGATGAGAAAATAAGCGCAAGGATGAACCTTATCGTCAGACTGGAAGCGCTGGGATAGAATGGCTCCCACGCCTACCTCTGAAGCGTCAACCTCGACAATGAATTGTCTAGTGACGTCAGGAGTAACGAGGATAGGAGCGGACGTAAAACGTTCTTTTAGAAGATCAAAAGCTCCCTGGGCGGAACCGGACCACTTAAAACACGTCTTGACAGAAGTAAGAGCTGTGAGAGGGGCAGCAACTTGACCGAAATTACGAATGAAACGCCGATAGAAATTAGCGAAACCTAAAAAGCGCTGCAACTCGACACGTGACCTTGGAACGGGCCAATCACTGACAGCTTGGACCTTAGCGGAATCCATCTGAATGCCTTCAGCGGAAATAACGGAACCGAGAAAAGTAACGGAGGAGACATGAAAAGAACACTTCTCAGCCTTTACTTAGAGACAATTCTCTAAAAGGCGCTGTAGAACACGTCGAACGTGCTGAACATGAATCTCGAGTGACGGAGAAAAAATCAGGATATCGTCAAGATAGACAAAAACAAAGATGTTCAGCATGTCTCTCAGAACATCATTAACTAATGCCTGAAAAACAGCTGGCGCATTGGCGAGACCGAACGGCAGAACCCGGTACTCAAAATGCCCTAACGGAGTGTTAAACGCCGTTTTCCACTCGTCCCCCTCTCTGATGCGCACGAGATGGTAAGCGTTACGAAGGTCCAACTTAGTAAAGCACCTGGCTCCCTGCAGAATCTCGAAGGCTGATGACATAAGGGGAAGCGGATAACGATTCTTAACCGTTATGTCATTCAGCCCTCGATAATCCACGCAGGGGCGCAGAGTACCGTCCTTCTTCTTAACAAAAGAACCCCGCCCCGGCCGGAGAGGAAGAAGGCACTATGGTACCGGCGTCAAGAGACACAGACAAATAATCCTCGAGAGCCTTACGTTCGGGAGCCGACAGAGAGTATAGTCTACCCCGAGGAGGAGTGGTCCCCGGAAGGAGATCAATACTACAATCATACGACCGGTGAGGAGGAAGGGGAGTTGGCTCGGGACCGACTGAAGACCGTGCGCAGATCATGATATTCCTCCGGCACTCCTGTCAAATCGCCAGGTTCCTCCTGAGAAGTAGGGACAGAAGAAACGGGAGGGATGGCAGACATTAAACACTTCACATGACAAGAAACGTTCCAGGATAGGATAGAATTACTAGACCAATTAATAGAAGGATTATGACATACTAGCCAGGGATGACCCAAAACAACAGGTGTAAACGGTGAACGGAAAATCAAAAAAGAAATAGTCTCACTGTGGTTACCAGATACTGTGAGGGTTAAAGGTAGTGTCTCAAATCTGATACTGGGAAGATGACTACCATCTAAGGCGAACATGGGCGTAGGCTTCTCTAACTCTCTGAAAGGAATGTCATGTTTCCGAACCCATGCTTCGTCCATGAAACAACCCTCAGCCCCAGAGTCTATCAAGGCACTACATGTAGCACCCGAACCGGTCCAGCGTAGATGGACCGACAAAGTAGTACAGGATTTTGATGGAGAGACTTGAGTAGTTGCGCTCACCTGTAGCCCTCCGCTTACAGATGAGCTCTGGCTTTACTGGACATGAATTAACAAAATGTCCAGCAACTCCGCAATAGAGACACAGGCGGTTGGTGATCCTCCGTTCCCTCTCCTTAGTCGAGATGCGAATCCCTCCCAGCTGCATGGGCTCAGTCTCTGAGCCAGAGGAGGGAGATGGTTGCGATGCGGAGCAGGGAAACACCGTTGATGCGAGCTCTCTTCCACGAGCCCGGTGACGAAGATCTACCCGTCGTTCTATGCGGATGGCGAGAGCAATCAAAGAGTCCACATCTGAAGGAACCTCCCGGGAGAGAATCTCATCCTTAACCACTGCGTGGAGTCCCTCCAGAAAACGAGCGAGCAGCGCCGGCTCGTTCCACTCACTAGAGGCAGCAAGAGTGCGAAACTCAATAGAATAATCCGTTATGGACCGTTCACCTTGGCATAAGGAAGCCAGGGCCCTAGAAGCCTCCCTACCAAAAACTGAACGGTCAAAAACCCGAATCATCTCCTCTTTAAAGTTCTGGAACTTGTTAGAGCAATCAGCCCTTGCCTCCCAGATAGCTGTGCCCCATTCTCGAGCCCGGCCAGTAAGGAGTGAAATGACGTAAGCAACCCGAGCTCTCTCTCTAGAGTATGTGTTGGGTTGGAGAGAGAACACAATCTCACACTGCGTGAGAAAGGAGCGGCACTCAGTGGGCTGCCCGGAGTAGCAAGGTGGGTTATTAACCCTAGGTTCTGGAGGCTCGGCAGGCCAGGAAGTAACAGGTGGCACGAGACGTAGATTCTGGAACTGTCCAGAGAGGTCGGAAACCTGAGCGGCCAGGTTCTCCACGGCATGGCGAGCAGCAGACAATTCCTGCTCGTGTCTGCCGAGCATGGCTCCTTGGATCTCGACGGCAGTGTAACGAGCGTCTGAAGTCGCTGGGTCCATTCCTTGGTCGGTTCCTTCTGTCATGCTGGTGAAAGAGGACCCAAAAGCGACTTGGCGAAAACAGAGTCTTTAATCCAGTAAAGTAAATACAATCAAAAAACACAACTTTCACTCGAAATGACGAGGACAAACTGGAGACTCGATCTTGAACAGCAGGTGAACAACAGGTTGCCTCGGGAAGGCACTTGAACCAGACAGACTCAGACACCTGCTCACCACGCAGCATCTGAGGAAAACACGACACGACAGGGCGATACACAAACACAGCACGGTAAATTCTAGACAAGGAACCGACAGGGCAGAAACGAATAACAAGGAGAGAAATAGGGACTCTAATCAGGGAAAAGGATCGGGAACAGGTGTGGGAAGACTAAATGATGATTAGGGGAATAGGAACAGCTGGGAGCAGGAACGGAACGATAGAGAGAAGAGAGAGCGAGAGAGTGAGAGAGGGAGGGGGAGAGAGAGGGATAGAAAGAGGGAAAGAACCTAATAAGACCAGCAGAGGGAAACGAATAGAATGGGGAGCACAGGGACAAGACATGATAATAAATGACAAAACATGACAGTACCCCCACTCACCGAGCGCCTCCTGGCGCACTCGAGGAGGAATCCTGGCGGCAACGGAGGAAATCATCAATGAGTGAACGGTCCAGCACGTCCCGAGACGGAACCCAACTCCTCTCCTCAGGACCGTAACCCTCCCAATCCACTAAGTATTGGTGACCCCGTCCCCGAGAACGCATGTCCATGATCTTATGTACCTTGTAAATAGGTGCGCTCTCGACAAGGACGGGAGGGGGGAGGGAAGACGAACGGGAGTGCGAAGAAAGGGCTTGACACAGGAGACATGGAAGACAGGATGGACGCGACGAAGATGTCGCGGAAGAAGCAGTCGCACAGCGACAGGATTGACGACCTGGGAGACACGGAACGGACCAATGAACCGCGGAGTCAACTTACGAGAAGCTGTCGTAAGAGGAAGGTTGCGAGTGGAAAGCCACACTCTCTGGCCGCAACAATACCTTGGACTCTTAATCCTGCGTTTATTGGCGGCTCTCACAGTCTGTGCCCTGTAACGGCAAAGTGCAGACCTCACCCTCCTCCAGGTGCGCTCACAACGTTGGACAAACGCTTGAGCGGAGGGAACGCTGGACTCGGCAAGCTGGGATGAGAACAGAGGAGGCTGGTAACCCAGACTACTCTGAAACGGAGATAACCCGGTAGCAGACGAAGGAAGCGAATTGTGAGCGTATTCTACCCATGGGAGCTGTTCTGCCCAAGACGCAGGGTTTCTGAAAGAAAGGCTGCGTAGTATGCGACCAATCGTCTGATTGGCCCTCTCTGCTTGACCGTTAGACTGGGGATGAAACCCGGAAGAGAGACTGACGGACGCACCAATCAAACGACAGAACTCCTCCAAAACTGTGACGTGAATTGCGGACCTCTGTCTGAAACGGCGTCTAACGGGAGGCCATGAATTCTGAATACATTCTCGATAATGATTTGTGCCGTCTCCTTAGCGGAAGGAAGTTTAGCGAGGGAATGAAATGTGCCGCCTTAGAGAACCTATCGACAACCGTAAGAATCACAGTCTTCCCCGCAGACAAAGGCAGACCGGTAATGAAGTCTAGGGCGATGTGAGACCATGGTCGAGAAGGAATGGGGAGCGGTCTGAGACGACCGGCAGGAGGAGAGTTACCCGACTTAGTCTGCGCGCAGTCCGAACAAGCAGCCACGAAACGGCGCGTGTCACGCTCCTGAGTCGGCCACCAAAAGCGCTGGCGAATAGACGCAAGAGTGCCTCGAACACCGGGATGACCAGCTAACTTGGCAGAGTGAGCCCACTGAAGAACAGCCAGACGAGTGGAAACAGGAACGAAAAGGAGGTTACTAGGACAAGCGCGCGGCGACGCAGTGTGCGTGAGTGCTTGCTTAACCTGTCTTTCAATTCCCCAGACTGTTAACCCGACAACACGCCCATAAGGAAGAATCCCCTCGGGATCAGTAGAAGCCACAGAAGAACTAAACAGACGGGATAAGGCATCAGGCTTGGTGTTCTTGCTACCCGGACGGTAAGAAATCACAAACTCGAAACGAGCGAAAAACAACGCCCAACGAGCTTGACGGGCATTAAGTCGTTTGGCAGAACGGATGTACTCAAGGTTCTTATGGTCTGTCCAAACGACAAAAGGAACGGTCGCCCCCTCCAACCACTGTCGCCATTCGCCTAGGGCTAAGCGGATGGCGAGCAGTTCACGGTTACCCACATCATAGTTGCGCTCAGATGGCGACAGGCGATGAGAAAAATAAGCGCAAGGATGAACCTTATCGTCAGACTGGAAGCGCTGGGATAGAATGGCTCCCACGCCTACCTCTGAAGCGTCAACCTCGACAATGAATTGTCTAGTGACGTCAGGAGTAACGAGGATAGGAGCGGACGTAAACGTTCTTTTAGAAGATCAAAAGCTCCCTGGGCGGAACCGGACCACTTAAAACACGTCTTGACAGAAGTAAGAGCTGTGAGAGGGGCAGCAACTTGACCGAAATTACGAATGAAACGCCGATAGAAATTAGCGAAACCTAAAAAGCGCTGCAACTCGACACGTGACCTTGGAACGGGCCAATCACTGACAGCTTGGACCTTAGCGGAATCCATCTGAATGCCTTCAGCGGAAATAACGGAACCGAGAAAAGTAACGGAGGAGACATGAAAAGAACACTTCTCAGCCTTTACTTAGAGACAATTCTCTAAAAGGCGCTGTAGAACACGTCGAACGTGCTGAACATGAATCTCGAGTGACGGAGAAAAAATCAGGATATCGTCAAGATAGACAAAAACAAAGATGTTCAGCATGTCTCTCAGAACATCATTAACTAATGCCTGAAAAACAGCTGGCGCATTGGCGAGACCGAACGGCAGAACCCGGTACTCAAAATGCCCTAACGGAGTGTTAAACGCCGTTTTCCACTCGTCCCCCTCTCTGATGCGCACGAGATGGTAAGCGTTACGAAGGTCCAACTTAGTAAAGCACCTGGCTCCCTGCAGAATCTCGAAGGCTGATGACATAAGGGGAAGCGGATAACGATTCTTAACCGTTATGTCATTCAGCCCTCGATAATCCACGCAGGGGCGCAGAGTACCGTCCTTCTTCTTAACAAAAAGAACCCCGCCCCGGCCGGAGAGGAAGAAGGCACTATGGTACCGGCGTCAAGAGACACAGACAAATAATCCTCGAGAGCCTTACGTTCGGGAGCCGACAGAGAGTATAGTCTACCCCGAGGAGGAGTGGTCCCCGGAAGGAGATCAATACTACAATCATACGACCGGTGAGGAGGAAGGGAGTTGGCTCGGGACCGACTGAAGACCGTGCGCAGATCATGATATTCCTCCGGCACTCCTGTCAAATCGCCAGGTTCCTCCTGAGAAGTAGGGACAGAAGAAACGGGAGGGATGGCAGACATTAAACACTTCACATGACAAGAAACGTTCCAGGATAGGATAGAATTACTAGACCAATTAATAGAAGGATTATGACATACTAGCCAGGGATGACCCAAAACAACAGGTGTAAACGGTGAACGGAAAATCAAAAAAGAAATAGTCTCACTGTGGTTACCAGATACTGTGAGGGTTAAAGGTAGTGTCTCAAATCTGATACTGGGAAGATGACTACCATCTAAGGCGAACATGGGCGTAGGCTTCTCTAACTCTCTGAAAGGAATGTCATGTTTCCGAACCCATGCTTCGTCCATGAAACAACCCTCAGCCCCAGAGTCTATCAAGGCACTACATGTAGCACCCGAACCGGTCCAGCGTAGATGGACCGACAAAGTAGTACAGGATTTTGATGGAGAGACTTGAGTAGTTGCGCTCACCTGTAGCCCTCCGCTTACAGATGAGCTCTGGCTTTACTGGACATGAATTAACAAAATGTCCAGCAACTCCGCAATAGAGACACAGGCGGTTGGTGATCCTCCGTTCCCTCTCCTTAGTCGAGATGCGAATCCCTCCCAGCTGCATGGGCTCAGTCTCTGAGCCAGAGGAGGGAGATGGTTGCGATGCGGAGCAGGGAAACACCGTTGATGCGAGCTCTCTTCCACGAGCCCGGTGACGAAGATCTACCCGTCGTTCTATGCGGATGGCGAGAGCAATCAAAGAGTCCACATCTGAAGGAACCTCCCGGGAGAGAATCTCATCCTTAACCACTGCGTGGAGTCCCTCCAGAAAACGAGCGAGCAGCGCCGGCTCGTTCCACTCACTAGAGGCAGCAAGAGTGCGAAACTCAATAGAATAATCCGTTATGGACCGTTCACCTTGGCATAAGGAAGCCAGGGCCCTAGAAGCCTCCCTACCAAAAACTGAACGGTCAAAAACCCGAATCATCTCCTCTTTAAAGTTCTGGAACTTGTTAGAGCAATCAGCCCTTGCCTCCCAGATAGCTGTGCCCCATTCTCGAGCCCGGCCAGTAAGGAGTGAAATGACGTAAGCAACCCGAGCTCTCTCTCTAGAGTATGTGTTGGGTTGGAGAGAGAACACAATCTCACACTGCGTGAGAAAGGAGCGGCACTCAGTGGGCTGCCCGGAGTAGCAAGGTGGGTTATTAACCCTAGGTTCTGGAGGCTCGGCAGGCCAGGAAGTAACAGGTGGCACGAGACGTAGATTCTGGAACTGTCCAGAGAGGTCGGAAACCTGAGCGGCCAGGTTCTCCACGGCATGGCGAGCAGCAGACAATTCCTGCTCGTGTCTGCCGAGCATGGCTCCTTGGATCTCGACGGCAGTGTAACGAGCGTCTGAAGTCGCTGGGTCCATTCCTTGGTCGGTTCCTTCTGTCATGCTGGTGAAAGAGGACCCAAAAGCGACTTGGCGAAAACAGAGTCTTTAATCCAGTAAAGTAAATACAATCAAAAAAACACAACTTTCACTCGAAATGACGAGGACAAACTGGAGACTCGATCTTGAACAGCAGGTGAACAACAGGTTGCCTCGGGAAGGCACTTGAACCAGACAGACTCAGACACCTGCTCACCACGCAGCATCTGAGGAAAACACGACACGACAGGGCGATACACAAACACAGCACGGTAAATTCTAGACAAGGAACCGACAGGGCAGAAACGAATAACAAGGAGAGAAATAGGGACTCTAATCAGGGAAAAGGATCGGGAACAGGTGTGGGAAGACTAAATGATGATTAGGGGAATAGGAACAGCTGGGAGCAGGAACGGAACGATAGAGAGAAGAGAGAGCGAGAGAGTGAGAGAGGGAGGGGGAGAGAGAGGGATAGAAAGAGGGAAAGAACCTAATAAGACCAGCAGAGGGAAACGAATAGAATGGGGAGCACAGGGACAAGACATGATAATAAATGACAAAACATGACAGGAACTCCCTTCCATCTCATATTGCACAAATGAACCGCAAACCCGGTTTCAAAAACATAAAGCAACACCACACAGTACAAAGCCTCTCCCCTATTTAACCTAGATATTTTGTGTGTATGTGTTGATATGTAGGCTACGTGTGCTGTTTTTAAATGTATGGAGTTCTGTCCTTGAGCTGTTCTTGTCTATTAATGTTTCATGTTTTGTGTGGACCCCAGGAAGAGTAGCTGCTGTTGCTTTCACAACAGCTAATGGGGATTATAATCAAAATCCTTTACAGGATGATTATCTTTTCATGTTTAGCATCTTTATCAACAATGTATCATTTGTGGGCAATATGACATGTCCCATTGGTGATCTACCTGTGTCAATGTGTTTTTCTAGGCGTTCCTACATTTTCTGGACATATATACTCTGCTGCCAAAGTTACTGGTAAGTATGTTAAAACATGTTTTTACTTTGTCTCTATACCATATCATTAAGGCTCGTACTCAATCATTCCTGTCCAATATTACTCATCATATTGTGTTAACCATTCTCTTCCAGAGACAGAACAGAGCAACTCCTCTTTAGAGACAGAACCAACAGATTCCTTATACTACTGTACTCATAACATCTCTGCTGAAGATGAAAGGAATTGGATGATGGTCACCTATTTCAAAAGTAAAATGAACAAATCCATAACTAATCCTCAAGCAAGCTTTTCATTCCAGCAATGTTCCAGAGTAACTCACTAATATGGTTAATGGTACAAGGGATAGCTTAAACTGTGATTGATTTCATCAACATACAAGTCTTTTAATTTTTTTAATTTGACCTTTACATTTTTTATATATATATATATACAATTTCATAAGACAAATCAAATACAATGTTAAACAATAAGTCCATCCATTGTATTGCACCATGAACTTTTAATGATTGCTACAGTCCTCATTTAAGTCTGATATCTGGAACTGTAGCCTATAAGCTGTAGTGTATTGCCAGTCTTGCCGTGTCTGCCTATTATTGAAAAATGACCACAATGGAAATAAGTCCAATGAAAAAATAATCTATAATTGTATTGTGTTCGATTTGATACCGTAAATGTCAATAATAGTAAATGTACTGGCTGTATAATATGTGTTTCTTAAATTGTCAAATAAATCAATCCATGCTTATTCATCTGAAATGGTTCAGAATAATCTATAATTGATGGAGGTGCAAGTTGACAATAAGGCTCAACACCCCATCCAATTTGAATCACTATATTCTCTCGCTGAGTATGTGGCAGAAGGTAGTGTGGCAGAAGGTAGTGTATCACTGACCTAAGTATCCTAAAACCACCAAGGAGGATTAAGCCACCACTAATTTATAGGGATTATGCCTGTGTTATTTTGGTTAATCGTTGACCTGAAAATAGGACAAGAGAAGGACTGTACTACACAACTGCTCATGCCACTCCAAAAGGTTTATCTACTAGTTATATGCCCATAGATAAAAGTAATTACTGAGAATGTGTTGCTCTCCTCTCTCTGACAGAGGGTGTATGGTTAATGATTTCCCATCAGCCCTCCTCTCTCCAGAACAGCATTCCTGCTATTCTCCAAGCAGCTGTGTGGAAATACATGCTATTCTGGAACAGTAGAGTGCACCATGTGCACACAAGACCTGTGTCATTAACACACCTCAAATAAGTCTCATTTTATTCATTCATGTACATAACATATTTTATTGTATATATATATATATAATATGTTTTCTGTTCCTATTACCTTATTTGTTAGTGTGTTTAACATTATTCATGTTGATAAACAAATTATCGGCCTTATAGTGTGCAGTAAGTACACTCCACAACTTAGTAGCCTACATGAGGGTGTCTGCTCGTCAAATCAGGTGGTTTCAGAACTAGGAATACATAGCTCTGAAATCTAAACACAGAGGCACAAGTCGTCACTCTAGTTAATTAGTGACTGACTGAGCCCAATGTCAACATGGCTAACAATGCCATACCAATATTTCCCAAAGCTTACTCTCTGTTTCCCATCGCTTTAGAAAGGACTCTTGCAAAACACTTGACCCATGAACTTGTATTTGCACCACGAGCTTTGTCTTGATGCTGTATGCATGTGTTAATACTTGAAGGTAAGTGGAAATTCAGGTCCACAATGCCAAGACAAGCATTGATTTATGATTTTCATTAGTAACAGGGAACAGGTATGCAAGCTACTGTATTCCTCATACCAGCCTCATTCCAGGGGCTTTTATTCTTAGACTGAACAAGGTCATTAACTACCCGTGTTTATACCATGGCATTGTTGAATACACCTTTCTGATTGGCTAGAAGGGCATTCTATAGCGTGCATTATTTCCCTTTATAAACGTGGTGGTTCGAGCCCTGAATGCTGATTGACTGAAAGCCGTGGTATATCAGACCGCATACCAACGGGTATGACAAATAATTTATTTTTACTAGTCTAATTATGTTGGTAACCAGTTTATAATAGCAATAAGGCACCTCCGGGATTTGTGGTATATGGCCAATATACCACGGCAAAGGGCTGTATCCAGGCACTCCGCGTTTTGTTGTGCTTAAGAACAGTCATATATTGGCCATATACCACACCTGTCCGGGGTGTGTACATTTGCACAGTAGAATTCAATGGCAATATTTCATTTTTACATGTTTTGTTTGAGCTGCTTTTGAAATCAAAAGTCGGATTAAAAACACTTTGTATTTTTAATTCGATTTTCATAATGGCAAACTAGGACTGATAGTTCGGTTAGCTAAACTAGCACATCTGTTTGTTTGGTTACCACAGCAACTACTGTAGCTGTCTCGTAAACTTGCTAGCTACTTCAGTGGATGTTGAACACATTTCTACCGCAAGTGAACACATTTCTGACGGAAAATGTATTAAATTATAACCATTGTATAAAATGGATAATCAACTCTGGTCCCTATGTGTTTTCCAGAAAATAATGCAATTCTGTAGAAGGTCAGTTCTGCTCGGTCATGGAACAATGGAACACACCTCACACGCTGTTCATTATTTTACATAGAACTCATGATAATGCCTGAGAAGCCGGCGTTTGGAGGATATTCTGCAAAGGGTTGGTCAAAACAAGCATTGTGATTGATTGAGTTGGGTTCTAAATCATTTAAATAATAAAGATTTGGCAAGGGTAAGCCGATGATGCAAACATTGTAGAGTGGCCTTTTATTGTCCCCAGCAGAAGGTGCACCTGTGTAATGATTATACTATCTAATCAGCTTCATGATATGCCACATTTTTCAAGTGGATGGATTATTTTAGCAAAGCAGAATTGCTCACTAACAGGGATGTAAACAAATTTGTGCACAACATTTTGTGTGTATGGAACATTTCTGGGAACTTTTATTTCAGCTCGTGGAACATGGGATCAACACTTTACATGTTGCATTTATATGAGTCGTGTCTCTGGCAATTTAACCAATAGAATGAACTGACATCTTTTCTCAGCCAGTTGAAAGCATGAATCAGCATCATTTTTATGGATATATACAAATAAATGTCAATAGCAAAACAGGTCAAACGACATGAAATACCGCTAGTTTGCTGTCTTACCAGCTTCAGTTTGAAGTGTATGCATTAGCTGTGTAGTTGGCTACCTCCTCTGAACCGTGTCCTGATGAGAGAGCACATTTTCTTTGCCAGTCGATCATTAGCATCATTAGCTCATTGTTATATATGTATCCAAAACACTGCCAGAGATGCGACCCAGTTGTTTTGTTCTGTATCTATGGATGCGACCCCAGCCGTTTTGTTCGGTATCTATGGATGCGACCCCAGCCGTTTTGTTCGGTATCTATGGATGCGACCCCAGCCGTTTTGTTCGGTATCTATGGATGCGACCCCAGCCGTTTTGTTCGGTATCTATGGATGCGACCCAGTTGTTTTGTTCGGTATCTATGGATGCATTTACATTACATTACATTTAAGTCATTTAGCAGACGCTCTTATCCAGAGCGACTTACAAATTGGTGCATTCACCTTATGACATCCAGTGGAACAACCACTTTACAATAGTGCATCTAAATATTTTAAGGGGGGAGGGGGTGAGAAGGATTACTTTATCCTATCCTAGGTATTCCTTAAAGAGGTGGGGTTTCAGGTGTCTCCGGAAGGTGGTGATTGACTCCGCTGTCCTGGCGTCGTGAGGGAGTTTGTTCCACCATTGGGGAGCCAGAGCAGCGAACAGTTTTGACTGAGCTGAGCGGGAACTGTACTTCCTCAGTGGTAGGGAGGCGAGCAGGCCAGAGGTGGATGAACGCAGTGCCCTTATTTGGGTGTAGGGCCTGATCAGAGCCTGGAGGTACTGAGGTGCCGTTCCCCTCACAGCTCCGTAGGCAAGCACCATGGTCTTGTAGCGGATGCGAGCTTCAACTGGAAGCCAGTGGAGAGAGCGGAGGAGCGGGGTGACGTGAGAGAACTTGGGAAGGTTGAACACTAGACGGGCTGCGGCGTTCTGGATGAGTTGTAGGGGTTTAATGGCACAGGCAGGGAGCCCAGCCAACAGCGAGTTGCAGTAATCCAGACGGGAGATGACAAGTGCCTGGATTAGGACCTGCGCCGCTTCCTGTGTGAGGCAGGGTCGTACTCTGCGGATGTTGTAGAGCATGAACCTACAGGAACGGGCCACCGCCTTGATGTTAGTTGAGAACGACAGTTTGTTGTCCAGGATCACGCCAAGGTTCTTAGCGCTCTGGGAGGAGGACACAATGGAGTTGTCAACCGTGATGGCGAGATCATGGAACGGGCAGTCCTTCCCCGGGAGGAAGAGCAGCTCCGTCTTGCCGAAGTTCAGCTTGAGGTGGTGATCCGTCATCCACACTGATATGTCTGCCAGACATGCAGAGATGCGATTCGCCACCTGGTCATCAGAAGGGGGAAAGGAGAAGATTAATTGTGTGTCGTCTGCATAGCAATGATAGGAGAGACCATGTGAGGTTATGACAGAGCCAAGTGACTTGGTGTATAGCGAGAATAGGAGAGGGCCTAGAACAGAGCCCTGGGGGACACCAGTGGTGAGAGCGCGTGGTGAAGAGACAGATTCTCGCCACGCCACCTGGTAGGAGCGACTTGTCAGGTAGGACGCAATCCAAGCGTGGGCCGCGCCGGAGATGCCCAACTCGGAGAGGGTGGAGAGGAGGATCTGATGGTTCACAGTATCGAAGGCAGCCGATAGGTCTAGAAGGATGAGAGCAGAGGAGAGAGAGTTAGCTTTAGCGGTGCGGAGCGCCTCCGTGATACAGAGAAGAGCAGTCTCAGTTGAATGACTAGTCTTGAAACCTGACTGATTTGGATCAAGAAGGTCATTCTGAGAGAGATAGCGGGAGAGCTGACCAAGGACGGCACGTTCAAGAGTTTTGGAGAGAAAAGAAAGAAGGGATACTGGTCTGTAGTTGTTGACATCGGAGGGATCGAGTGTAGGTTTTTTCAGAAGGGGTGCAACTCTCGCTCTCTTGAAGACGGAAGGGACGTAGCCAGCGGTCAGGGATAAGTTGATGAGCGAGGTGAGGTAAGGGAGAAGGTCTCCGGAAATGGTCTGGAGAAGAGAGGAGGGGATAGGGTCGAGCGGGCAGGTTGTTGGGCGGCCGGCCGTCACAAGACGCGAGATTTCATCTGGAGAGAGAGGGGAGAAAGAGGTCAGAGCACAGGGTAGGGCAGTGTGAGCAGAACCAGCGGTGTTGTTTGACTTAGCAAACGAGGATCGGATGTCGTCGATCTTCTTTTCAAAATGGTTGACGAAGTCATCTGTAGAGAGGGAGGAGGGGGGAGGGGGAGGAGGATTCAGGAGGGAGGAGAATGTGGCAAAGAGCTTCCTAGGGTTAGAGGCAGATGCTTGGAATTTAGAGTGGTAGAAAGTGGCTTTAGCAGCAGAGACAGAGGAGGAAAATGTAGAGAGGAGGGAGTGAAAGGATGCCAGGTCCGCAGGGAGGCGAGTTTTCCTCCATTTCCGCTCGGCCTTCCGGAGCCCTGTTCTGTGAGCTCGCATTGAGTCGTCAAGCCACGGAGCGGGAGGGGAGGACCGAGCCGGCCTGGAAGATAGGGGACATAGAGAGTCAAAGGATGCAGAAAGGGAGGAGAGGAGGGTTGAGGAGGCAGAATCAGGAGATAGGTTGGAGAAGGTTTGAGCAGAGGGAAGAGATGATAGGATGGAAGAGGAGAGAGTAGCGGGGGAGAGAGAGCGAAGGTTGGGACGGCGCGATACCATCCGAGTAGGGGCAGTGTGGGAAGTGTTGGATGAGAGCGAGAGGGAAAAGGATACAAGGTAGTGGTCGGAGACTTGGAGGGAAGTTGCAATGAGGTTAGTGGAAGAACAGCATCTAGTAAAGATGAGGTCGAGCGTATTGCCTGCCTTGTGAGTAGGGGGGGAAGGTGAGAGGGTGAGGTCAAAAGAGGAGAGGAGTGGAAAGAAGGAGGCAGAGAGGAATGAGTCAAAGGTAGACGTGGGGAGGTTAAAGTCGCCCAGAACTGTGAGAGGTGAGCCGTCCTCAGGAAAGGAGCTTATCAAGGCATCAAGCTCATTGATGAACTCTCCGAGGGGACCTGGAGGGCGATAATGCGATGATGCGACCCCAGCCGTTTTGTTCGGTATCTATGGATGCGACCCAGTTGTTTTGTTCGGTATCTATGGATGCGACCCAGTTGTTTTGTTCGGTATCTATGGATGCGACCCAGTTGTTTTGTTCTGTATCTATGGATGCGACCCCAGCCGTTTTGTTCGGTATCTATGGATGCGACCCAGTTGTTTTGTTCGGTATCTATGGATGCGACCCAGTTGTTTTGTTCGGTATCTATGGATGCGACCCAGTTGTATTGTTCGGTATCTATGGATGCGACCCAGTTGTTTTGTTCGGTATCTATGGATGCGACCCAGTTGTTTTGTTCGGTATCTATGGATGCGACCCAGTTGTTTTGTTCGGTATCTATGGATGCGACCCAGTTGTTTTGTTCGGTATCTATGGATGCGACCCAGTTGTTTTGTTCGGTATCTATGGATGCGACCCAGTTGTATTGTTCGGTATCTATGGATGCGACCCAGTTGTTTTGTTCGGTATCTATGGATGCGACCCAGTTGTTTTGTTCGGTATCTATGGATGCGACCCAGTTGTTTTGTTCGGTATCTATGGATGCGACCCAGTTGTTTTGTTCGGTATCTATGGATGCGACCCAGTTGTTTTGTTCGGTATCTATGGATGCGACCCCAGCCGTTTTGTTCGGTATCTATGGATGCGACCCAGTCATTCGTTCTAAATGTTCTGTTGCCATGATGGCTGGCAAAGTTCTTGTCCCTTGCTTGCTAACTAGCCAAAAAGTTGGCTAACACAGTCACGTCAAACAGTGTAGCCAGAATAACAGCAAAGTAGCTGCATTTGCATTTGTTTAAGCTGTTTTCTAGTGATTTTGGGGGGGGGATACATCCATAACAATGCGCTAATGATGTGCTATTTTGCCTGGCATAGGCCACACTGCTCAGCCATGATGGCTGGCAAAGTTCTTGTCCCTTGCTTGCTAACTAGCCAAAAAGTTGGCTAACACAGTCACGTCAAACAGTGTAGCCAGAATAACAGCAAAGTAGCTGCATTTGCATTTGTTTAAGCTGTTTTCTAGTGATTTTGGGGGGGGGGGGGATACATCCATAACAATGCGCTAATGATGTGCTATTTTGCCTGGCATAGGCCACACCGCTCAGCCCAGTCAAAACTGTTCGCTGCCCTGGCCCCCCAATGGTGGAACAAACTCCCTCACGACGCCAGGACAGCGGAGTCAATCACCACCTTCCGGAGACACCTGAAACCCCACCTCTTTAAGGAATACCTAGGATAGGTTATCCCTCTCACCCCACCCCCTAAGTTTTAGATGCACTATTGTTAAGTGACTGTCCCACTGGATGTCATAAGGTGAATGCACCAATTTGTAAGTCGCTCTGGATAAGAGCGTCTGCTAAATGACTTAAATGTAAATGTAAATGTAGATAGCCAACTACTCAGCTAACACAATCCCTTCAAATTGAAGCTAGAATGACAGCAAATGCGCTGCATTTTGTATTTTTCTATTGACATTTCTTAGTATATATCCATAAAAAATGTGGCTGATTCATGATTTCGACTGGTTGAGAAAAGCTGCCAGCCTGTCTGTCTCCAGATTCCCAACACTTTCGTTACCATACATAGGGACAGCTGGAGATCGAATTTCAATGTTGCAAATGTCGGAGAGGCAGACAGCAAAGTTATAACAAATCTCTGCTTTTGAAAACCAAATGCTAGTCTAAAAGAAATGGGAGATAATGTCTAGATTATATTCACCGTGTAGATCTAGTATATAAATAGCCTGGCTGAGTTGATGAGACAGTGGATTGCGCAGTCAAACGGAACAGAGTAAATACGTCATAGATTTAGCCGGTGGTAATTTGTGGATCACCATCCAGGATTAGACCCACCCGTTGTATAATTTGACAACAGTCATCATGAATATATGTGTTATAATGTGTGCAGCGGAAATACTCTATGCAAAGTTATTGTTATTTTCCTTTTTGTAATGACAACAATTGGATCTATGTAATTGCAAATCCATTGCAGTTCATGTATTTTGCATACAGTCCAACGGCTTTGTCCTTTACTCAAGATATGTGCAGGTCGCCTAGTGGTTAGAGCGTTGGGCCAGTAACCGAAAGGTTGCTAGATCAATTCCCCGATAATTTTGCCTAGTTAAATAAAGGTTAAAAAATAAAAATACAAATACATGTAATATATCATACCATTAGCCTACATGTCAATGAAGCCTCATAAATTATTTGTGCATAATATTCAAGTATGGATCCAGGTTCACTGAGAGTTAATAAGAAAATATTTATAACACCCGTATTGCAAGTATTACCCCTGTAATACAGTGTCATTATCCTGCTTGAAACGTTGGCTATTTCTGTTATCCCATTGGCTCTACCAAAGACACGGTAGATCATATATGTGCTGATTGGACACAGTGGAATTAGGGGGCGGGACAAAGTGAGCCTGTCGCACTCACCTGAACTTCAACAAAACTGATTTGACAAGGCAGATAGGATAGTTGCACAGAAAACCGTAATTGTATTTAAATTACTTTGGATAATTTTGAAGATATAATGTTTCTTTGAGTGCAAAGTCACTTTGTGAAAAGGGAATAGTACTATTCTTCTGCTCTCAGGTGCGTTTCTCTTTTTATACTTGCATTGTCCTTTTTTAAGTATTTAGGCTCTACGAAACGTTCAAGATTTTATGCTTTCACGCATGAATTGGCACAAGGCTGGAATCCTCTGCGATGTGTAGATCATCCATAGTCTGTGAGGCTACACTATTCTTGGTAATGGTAACAATAGTTTACTGAACTGTTTTTTAAATATATAATTATGACCAACGTTTAACTGTTGGTCCGCTGTGGATTGTGTGTCGAATGCAGGTTCGCTTTGGACAGTCTTAATTTACATGAGTGTCATGCTGTCAGGGGCAAGGTTATTATAGTTGTGTGGTTTTATAATTCGTTTTTACTTCTATTCATTTTAATATTTGTATTTGAAATCCAGTTTAGTTTCAGTTAGTTTTCAGATCCACTTTAATAGTTTTTATTTAGTTAAAGTTTTATTTAAAAAATATATATATATTTATAGTTTCAGTTTATTATTAGGGACAGAAAGAACTCTATGCCTGGGAGGCTAGGAACCAGTTTTGTGTTTTTAGGGATGTAACTCCTTGCCACTGTGGGTCAGTAATGCATAAGGGGACAGGTCAGGTCATAGTGTAGATTAGGTTTAAAGGTAGTCTCAGTGAGCTGACGAGGATGCATGAAGTAAACCGTAGAAGTGGGTCAATTTCCACAACAAGGAGCGTTGAAGTGCAAAGCTAAACTATACATTTGTATTATTTTATGGCTTATATTTCTTGTGTGGAAAAAAAACAGGCTACATCCACTGAAGAAAAGTGTTCAAAATGTATAAAATTCAATTTCAAGAACCATATTTTTGTGTTTTTAAGGTAAAGGACACCTGACCTTATATTTAAAGCCATTTGGAATCCACATTTTACACTAAATGAGAAGTGATATTTCCTGGGGACAGAAAAGGCAACGTATTGTAGGAATGACCCAGCTACCATGTTGTAGCAGCGTGAAGCACACATACACATGCACAGATACTCTGTGTGACTGTCTGAGAACAAAGTCTTGCATCATGCTCATCTCGATGGTCACCGCCTTTCAAAGTGTGTTGCATTCTGGAGATAAAAATTGTCTGACTTGCTCCAACATGTTGATTAATGGAGTCAGACGGGTGTACCGTGGGAAGGTTTTCCCATGAGAGATGATTGACACATGGTTCAACATCATTATCACTGTTATGTGGTATGGTGGAAAAACCAAAGGGTGTGCTCTAATGTGAGCTTTAGGTTAGTAATATGTGTCAATGCATACCTGAGATTTCAATGTTTGCCAATTCACAAAGCCACTCCCAAAGCCGGCCCAATATTGACATTATAATGGTGCAGGTGCAAACTGACTCAGTACCAAGCTAAACATGCATGCATGTTATCTGTGTAGGTTGGGAGTTGCACAACATGTTGTGAATGTCGGTTTATTTACTGTAAATCATTAACTAGTTCTTGTTCTGCCTGTCCTTCATGTTACAGGACACATATTTCCTTTTTTATTGACACAGTAAGATCATTGTCACTCATTGAAATGGAATCCAAGGCAATCCCCATCCTGAATCCTGCAGCTTTCAACGGTTCATAGTGCATGGAAGGGAAAGCCAGACAGTGGACACCAGTGCTACCCCTTTTCGTTAACAATGCACCTGATAGGCTCTCTCCATATTTCCCCTTCTGCTTTGTAATTGACCTGAAATGCACAGAGGTACATCATTGCATAGGGCGCCAGCCAGGGTGCTTAGTTCAATGACAAACCATGTTTTCTAGGAAGTAGGCAAAGTGACATTCCTAGGTGTATTACATCTCTGTGGTGGGTGTAGTGAGTATAAGCTGCTGTCTCCCACTACCGCCCTGTAGGTGTGTAGGGAGGTGCTGGGACATTCTCTTTCACTCTGTTGCTCATACTATTATGTCCTCATGGGAGGGGCAGGCAGAATACCTAATTATCAGCCTCTAGACTAACTGGGTGGGTGCCCTGGAATACTGTGTTAACCAACTAGAAAGCCCACTATCTGTTGTTGCCAACACCGTACTGTGTGGCCTATATAGATCCACATGTTTCTTAAACTCCCGTTGTTTCATTGGGTGGGGTGATATTCTGTACAGAGTGCCAGGATATATTTGGCAATAGCTTAATATTAGTGTAATTAATATATTCTGTATTAATTGTCCCAACCCAAACCCCAAGGTAATTCAGCAGCATTGTGTGGCCTGTTGACGGATCTTCAGGGTTTTGGCGGAAATAACGCAGTGTAGCCTTCAAAGGAAATTCACTATCATTACTGTTCCTTTCTGTTTCTGTATGTGCAATCAAATGGTAGATGGTGATAGATCTCAATAAAACACATAGTTATATTGCCACGGACTCACCTGAAAGAGTTGAGCAACAGTATAGACTGTTAGGTCTATGTCTGGGCAAAAATTAATGAAAACAATCTGAATAGTAACTGATGGTCAAATGTAATTTGATATTTTATGTTCTAATGAAATTGCTATTAAAAAAACCTTCATGCATTTTATGTCAACACTAGTATATGTGCAGTATTTTGACTACTGTAAAGCCTGGATGCCAACAGGTTGTTGGTGGCATGGCTTGACATGGCGTGATGGGATTCACACAGTGCCACTTGAAAATGTTTATTAGGAGCTTAGGTACGTCTGTAGCCCAGATAAGAATCTTGTGTGGTTAAAGATCTTACACCTCCTTGCTCCAGGTGGAGATTAATGTCCACATCAAGACCACACCGTATCCCTTGACGCTCCTTTGCACTTTAAAGATATACAGCGCATTCGGAAAGTATTCAGACCCCTTGATTTTCCACATTTTGTTGTTACAGCCTTATTCTAAAATGGATTAAATATATTTTTCCTCATCAGTCTACACACAATATCGCGTAATGTCAAAGAAAAAACTGTTTTTTAGATTTAAAATAAAAATGTATTAAAAATAAAAATCTCATATCACATTTATCCTTTACTCAGTGCTTTGTTGAAGCACCTTTGGCAGAGATTGCAGCCTTGAGTCTTTTTGGGTATGACACTACAAGCTTGGCATACCTGTATTTGGGGAGTTTTTCCCATTGTTCTTTGCAGATCCTCTCAAGCTCTGTCAGGTTGGATGGGGAGCATCGCTGCACAGCTATTTTCAGGTCTCTCCAGAGATGTTCGATTGGGTTCAAGTCCGGGCTCTGGCTGGGCCACTCAAGGAAATTCAGAGACTTGTCCCAAAGCCACTCCTGCCTTGTCTTGGCTGTGTGCTTAGGGTCGTTGTCTTGTTGGAAGGTGATACTTCGCCCCAGTCTAAGGTCCTGAGTGCTCTGGAGCAGGTTTTCATCAACGATCTCGCTGTATTTTTCTCCGTTCATCTTTCCCTAATCGTGACTAGTCTCCGAGTCCTTGCCACTGAAAAACATCCCCACAGCATGATGCTGCCACCACCATGCCAGGGATGGTGCCAGGTTTCTTCCAGACGTGACGCTTGGCATTCAGGCTAAAGAATTCAATTTTGGTTTCATCAGACCAGAGAATCTTGTTTCTCGTGGTCTGTGATTCCTTTGGGTGCCTTTTGGCAAACTCCAAGTGGGCTGTCATGTGCCTTTTACTGAAGTGTGACTTCCGTCTGGAACTCTGGAACAGAGAAACTCAGGAGCTCTGTTAGAGTGACCATCGGGTTCTTGGTCACCTCCCTGACCAAGGCCCTTCTCCCCCGATTGCTCAGTTTGTTGGCTCAGGCGCACAGCTCTAGGAAGTGTCTTGGGGACCTTAAATGCTGCAGACATTTTTTGGTACCCATCCCCAGATCTGTGCCTCGTCACAGTCCTGTCTCCGAGCTCTACGGACAATTCCTTCGACCTCATGGCTTGGTTTTTGCTCTTGCATGCACTGTCAACAGTGGGACCTTATATAGACAGGTGTGTGCCTTTCCAAATCATGCCCAATCAATTGCATTTACCAGAGGTGGACTCCAATCAAGTTGTAGAAACACCTCAAGGATGATCAATGGAAACAGGATGCACTTGAGCTCAATTTCGAGTCCCATAGGAAAGGATCTCAATTCTTATGTTGATAAGGTATTTCTGTTTTTGATTTATTTTTATTCATTTGCAAACATTTCTAAATACATTTTTTGCATTGTCATTATGTGATATTGTGTGTAGATTGATGAGGAACATTTTTTACTTCTTTTAATAAAGACTGTAATGAAACAAAATGTGGAAAAAGTCAAGGGGTCTGAATACTTCCCGAATGGCTTATAATAGGCTCTCCTTTTCTCACTGCTTTTCTCACTGCTTTGGCCAGGGCATTGTCTGTGTATCCCTCTATTGGATAAGGGCACATAGGTGCTAAATAGAGAGACAGTATGCGTACTATTGTCACTCCTGTACACGGATATACAGTACTGTCTTTAGAGATGTCAAATAAAATGTGATTTGTTGGAAACAACAGGTGTAGATCAACAGTGAAATGCTTACTTTACGGACCCTTACCAACAATGCAGAGAGAAACATAGTAGAAAGATAATAACACGTGGAATAAATACACAATGAGTAACGATAGCTTGGCTATATTCATGGGGTGCCAGTACTGAGTTGATGTACAGGGGTACAAGGTAATTGAGGTAGATATGTACAAATAGGTAGGGATAAAGTGACTAGGCAATAGGATAGATAATAAGTGTGTGATGAGTCAAAAGAGTTGGTACAAAGGGGGGTCAATGCAGATGGTCCGGATAGGTATTTGGTTAGCTATTTAGCGGTCTTATGGCTTGGGGGTAGAAGCTGTTCAAGGTCCTGTTGGTTCCAGACTTGGTGCATCGGTACCACTTGCTGTGCGGTAGCAGAGAGAACAGTCTATGACTTAGATGACTGAAGTTTTTGACCATTTTTAGGGCCTTCCTCTGACACAGCCTGGTATAGAGGCCCTGGATGCCAGGGAGTTCAGCCCCAGTGATGTACTGGGCCGTCCGCACTACCCTCTGTAGCGCCTTGTTGTTGGATGCCAACCAGTTGCCATACCAAGTGGTGATGCAGCCAGTCAAGATGCTCTTAATGGTGCAGCTGTAGAACTTTTTGAGGATCTAAGGGCCCATGCCAAATCTTTTCAGCCTCCTGAAGGGGAAGAGGCGTTGTCGTGCCTTCTTCATGACTGTGTTGGTGTGTGCGGACCATGATAATTCTTTAGTGATTCTTTAGTGATGTGGACTACAGCCCCGTTGATGTGAATGGGGGCGTGCTCCTTTGTCTTGCTTTACTATGATATCACTGATCAAACTTTGTCACTGCTAAAAAAGCCTGGCTTAAAAGCAATAGTATGAGTATATAACATTTCCTAATCTTTAACCACATGGGCTGTAATAGAGAAATGCCACAATTTACACAAGGGAAGCTCTGTAGGATGGATCATCATGATGATGTAATGATTTTTGCCTCAAGCGTTAATACTTCTTTCCTTTATTTTTTCCCCCAGTTACTTCCCCATCTGGACCCATCTGTGACTTCCAGCCAATTAGCAGAGGCCCCCTGAAGCCCTGGCTCCTCCCGCTGTCCCTGTGCCATGGCGAAGAGTGACACGTGGCCGGGCGGTGTTGCCATGGAATCCTTGATCAATATGGACAGCGCTGGGAGCTATGACAGTGTGGTCAGCATGAACTCTGGCTTTGTGCGTGCAGAAGCTATTTCCTCCTTTACCCTAAACCACTAACCAGGAGAATAGCTGAGACTCTGATTTCACCGGTTTATGTTTTATTTTGTTTATGTGCTGCACTGCTGCCATTGTGGTAAACATTTTGGAATTGATCTAGCTAGATGCAACATGTCAAAAAATGAAAGGGTGCCTTTCTCGCCCCCGTTTATTGACAATGAATTGATATGTTTATATACAGTAGTACAACTGTCTCCCAATGCTAAGAGTCAGTGGGCTAGTGGGCTTGTTCATGTTGTGGGTGAGAGATTCAGATGTTTGTTCAGAGAGGGGCCTTTGAGAGGTTCCACAGAATGAGAGAGAAATGAGAGAGAGCGACTGCTTTGAGGACCCAGTCTGTTCATTTCAGAGCTGTTCAGCGGCCCCTCACTAAAATCCACTGCAATACATTCCTCTGGCAGTGCAGTATAGGATGAAAGTTAAATGCTAGCCGGGAGGAGTACTGAGGTCATTTCTAATTCCCTCCCTGCTGTGTGAAAGGTAAACGTAACTTTGATCCGCTCTGTGTCTACAGTCTCTCTGGGCTTCAATGTGCTGTTCAGCCTACATTAGTTGAGAGAAACAGAGAGACTGACTATTAAGAACTGAAAACCAAGCCAAAAGAGTTTGAAGGCCTTACCTAACGTTATACAAGGATATATTGTTCACAGACATACCTCCCAGCTAGCATATTTGGTTCCTTGGAAGTTGTGTAAATGTATATTTTTAGTTTCACATTGGTTGTGGGAACGAAGCCATACATTTCCTGGTAAAACCGAATGTTTTTTAAAATTTGAGAACAGAAGTTATAGGTTATTTGAAGGTTTATTAATAACTTCCTTAACTTTCATTGAATGTTTTAATAACACTGCTAACTTAAAAGCGCAGATGGAAATGAATTTCCTTAATCATGCAAACACATGTATTTTTTATTGTCACACGGTATCAGTGAGATTCAAACCTATAATCTTCCGTTTTCTATCCATGGAATTAATCCGCTGCGCCACCAGGATGGCGCTAGCATGCTGAGTTTTTTTTACGCATACAAGCTGTTCATTTTAGTTTACTGAAACACACCCCATTTCAAAGGAAATAAGCACTCATTAAGATCAAGAGTTGCCAATTAGTGGGCATGGCCAACACACCTGAACACACTTAACATGATTGAGGATAGAGAGTTTTGTTGATGCTGAGAATGTTTGGACACAACTACTCATTCCAGGCTTTTGCTTTATTTTGACTATTTTATACATTGTAGAATAATAATGAAGACATCAATACTATGAAATAACACATGTGGAATCATGTAGTAGCCACAAATATGTTAAACAAGAGATTCTTCAAAGTAGCCACCCTTTGCCTTGATGACAGTTTTGCACACTCTTGGCATTCTTTCAACTAGCTTCATGAGGTAGTCACCGGGAATGTATTTCAATTAACAGGTGTGCCTTGTTAAAAGTAAATTTGTGGAATTTCTTTCCTTCTTATTGCGTTTGAGCCAGTCAGTTGTGTTGTGATAAGGTAGGGGTGGTATACAAAAGATAGCCCTGTTTGGTAAAAGAACAAGTCACTATTATGGAAAGAACAGCTCAAATAAGCAAAGGAAACACCAGTCCATCATTACTTTAAGACATGAAGGTCAGTCAATCCAGAAAATTTAAAGAACTTTGAGCGTTTTTTCAATTACAGTCGCAAAAACTATCAAGCGCTATGATGAAACGAGCTCTCATGAGGAGAGCCACAGGAAAAGAAGACCCAGAGTTACCTCTGCTGCAGAGGATAAGTTCATTAGAGTTACCAGCCTCAGAAATTGCAGCCAAAATAAATGCTTCACAGAGTTCAAGTAACAGACACATCTCAATATCAACTGTTCAGAGGAGACTGCGTGAATCAGGCCTTCCTTCACGGTCGAAATGCTGCAAAGAAACCACTACTAAAGGACACCAATAAGAAGAGACCTGCTTGTGCCAAGAAACACAAGCAATGGACAGTAGACCGGTGGAAATCTGTCCTATAGCCTGATGAGTCCAAATTTGAGATTTTTGGTTCCAACCGCCGTGTCTTTGTGAGACACAGAGTAGGTGAATGGATGATCTCTGCATGGAGGAGGAGGTGTGATGGTGTGGGGGTGCTTTCTGGTGACACTGTCAGTGATTTATTTAGAATTCAAGGCACACTTAACCAGCATGGCTACCACAGCATTCTGCAGCGATACGCCATCCCATCTGGTTTGTGCTTAGTGGGACTATCATTTGTTTTTCAACAGGACAATGACCCAACACACCAGGCTGTGTAAGGGCTATTTGACCAAGAAGGGGAGTGATGAAATGCTGCATCAGATGACCTGGCCTCCACAATCACCTGATTTAAACCCAATTGAGATGGTTTGGGATGAGTTGGACCGCAGTGTGAAGGAAAAGCAGTGCTCAGCATATGTGGGAACTCTTTCATTCCAGGTGAATCTGGTTGAGAGAATGCCAAGCGTGTGCAAAGCTGTCATCAAGGCAAAGGGTGACTACTTTGAAGAATCTCAAATATAAAATATATTTGGATTTGTTTAGCTCTTTTTTGGTTACTACATGATTAAATTCATGTTATTTCACAATGTTGATGTCTTCACTATTATTCTACAATGTAGAAAATAGTAAAAATAAATGAAAACATTTGAATGAATAGGTGTGTCCAAACTTTTGACGGGTACTGTATATGTTTTCAAATAAT
Source organism: Oncorhynchus gorbuscha (assembly GCF_021184085.1). Classification (NCBI taxonomy): domain Eukaryota; kingdom Metazoa; phylum Chordata; class Actinopteri; order Salmoniformes; family Salmonidae; genus Oncorhynchus; species Oncorhynchus gorbuscha. Next base: position 31,135,092 of record NC_060182.1, on the reverse strand, counting down.
ATATTTAGAACGTTCTTTGAACATTACTAAAGTTTTATTGTGTTTTTTTATTTAACGTTTTCTGTTAATGTTCTCGGAACAATTTGAGAACATGACTTTAAATAAATCCATGAGGAAACCTGTAGGAAAAGTTAGTCTGAAGGACTCAAATTCCCACAGAAGAACGTTGGTTCTTAACCTTCTTGGAACAATTTGAGAACATTACTTTAAATAGAACCATGAGAAAACCTGTAACAAACGTTATGCTGAGATACTGAAATTCCCACAGAAGAACGTTGTTTCTTAACATTTTCTAAACTCTTTGAGAACATTCCCAACATCAACATTTCTAGAAGATTTTTACCCCCTTTTCTCCCCAATTTCATGGTATCCAATTGTTAGTAGTTACTATCTTGTCTCATCGCTACAACTCCCGTACAGGCTCGGGAGAGACGAAGGCCGAAAGCCATGCGTCCTCTGAAACACAACCCAACGAAGCCGTACTGCTTCTTAATACGCATCCAACCCGGAAGCCAGCCGCACCATTGTGCTGGAGGAAACACCGTGCACCTGGCGACCTGGTTAGCGTGCACTGCGCCCGGCCCGCCACAGGAGTGTGCGATGAGACAAGGATATCCCTACCTGCCACAACCTCCCTAACCCGGACGATGCTAGGACAATTGTGCGTCGCCCCACAAACCTCCCGGTCGCGGCCGGCTGCGACAGAGCTTTGCGCGAACCCAGAGTCTCTGGTGGCACAGCTAGCACTGCGATGAAGTGCCCTAGACCACTGCACCACCCGGGAGGCCCATGTAACCATATTCTAACATTTAGGAAAATTATGTTAAAGTAATGAAATACCTATAACATAGTTTTTTTTTTTAGTTCCTTAAATGTGCTGAGAATGTTCCAAAACCAAGAAACTATGCTGCACCATTCCCATAATTTGTGGGAAGGTTTTATGCAAAATAACCATAGAAAACCATGCTCCCACCAAGCTCTAAGAAACATATCGTTCTCAGAACAATGTGCTAGCTGGAGTTCTACATACAGTAGTTATGTCATCTTGATTAAAGGTTAGCAATTAATTGCATTGTTATTTTATTCTGAATCTGTTCGTACTCTACATTTCTAGTTTGTCTATGTTTACGGATTTCCTATTTTTGTTGTCTTTGTGTTTGTGTCCTCTTTGTGTGTGTGTGAGGCAGAGTGATGACAGTCTGGAGTACCTCTCTGTTGAGGAGCGGGCGTGCCTCATGTTTCTGGAGTCCACCATTGAGTCCCTGGAGATGGAGGAGGACAGTGGCCTGTCCAATGATGAACCAGACCCCAGCAGCCTGGCAGCCGAACATGACCACCTCTCTATGGGACAGACTAGACTGGAGGGTGAGTACGACTAAAAATAGTTTCATCAGGATTTTCCCATGCAGGACACAAAAAAATATGTCCAGGTTTTAGGACAGGATTGTGCGAGCCAGTTTAGCAACCTGTGAGAATTTGATAGTAAAATAATTCCTGCTGTTTCTGCCTGTCTTCTAGATGTATCAAAACTCCAGCATGACGACTCAGGAAGAGATCGGAAGTCTTATCTGAACTGCCGAGTGCCTACACCACTTCTTCTGGCAAATGGCCTTGCCAGTATCCAGCTCAAAGTCACAGGGGCAACCACACATCCCAGTGTCCCAACTGCAGCAATTGAGCCCAAAGCCCCATTAGTAGCAACCCAGCCCAGTACCCCAGGGGCAGTCACTGATCTGAAACCTCAAAAGGTAATCACTGAACCCACAGTCCCAGAAGTAGTCACAGACCCTAAAGCTCCAAAGATAGCAACTGTGCCCAAGACCTCAGAGTTGTCTTCTGACATCAAAGCTCCTGGGTTGGCCACTATCACAAAAGTTCCGGTGCTGTCCACTGAATTTAAAACCCCCAAAACAACCCCTTCATTAGCCACGTCAGATTTACCCACAGATGATTCTGTGGACAACATGCCTAAAGGAGTCTCTGTAGACAGCAAGCCTGCGAAGTGCAACACTAAGGTTCCATCTGAGCTGGATCTGAAGCTGATTCCCCCTCCATCAGACTTCAGGGATGATGAGCTAGAGGAAAAGAGTGATCCTCCAGTGCCTGCAGAACTCAGAGGTCCTCTGACCTACAGTGAGCTGGAGCAACTACGCAGGCAGGTCTCCATGAAGAGAGCTGCACCAGCCTCCCTGGAGCCAAAGATGCACCACCTTCTAAACCCTGTGTTGATCTGCCTGTCAGTGCCCAAGCACTACCCTCCCCCTCAGATGTCCTACCCACCCCTATTCCTGAGGCCCTGGAACCAAAGAGCCGACCTGCTGTGGCCCCTAAGCCCAAGAGGCTTCCCTCCAACATTATCCTGAAGTCTCACAAGTTAGACAGTCACCCAAGCCCCTCGCCCATTGACAGGTCAATGATTGACCCCCAGAAGGTGCGCAGGGAGGCCCTACGGAAGCTTGGGCTCCTGAAGACTGAAGATGGAGACTCAGGCCCTGTCGTTTCATCCAAATCCAGGAAGTCATGGGCATCCCCTCCTTCTCACAGCCTGGTTACCACCCAGACCAAAGCCCCAGCCAAAATCCCTACCCCAGCTCCAGTCCCAGCCATCACCCTTACCCCAGTCCCTGCCATCACCCTTACCCCAGTTCCTGCCCTAGCACTAACTCCAGCACTAGTCACAGCCCCAGTTTCAGCGACTATCCCATCCCCTCCCACTACCCCAGCCCCAGCCCCAGCCCAATTCAGTGACAATGCCAAAACTCTGCCCTCACCTGCTACACTTCCTTCACCACCCATGCATATTCCCCCTCCCATAGGGGTCAAATCAGCGACTCTGGAGCGCTCCGGCAAGGGCCTGAGCAGCTACATGGCCAGTAATGCCTCCCTCAGGGCCAACCAAGGTCCCAAAGTCGCACTATCCCCTGGCAACCTGCGCAACTCTCGACCTCGCCCCGCCTCCCTAGGAACTGGGAAAGACTTTGTGAATGTTCAGGGTGAGGCCTCCCACCCCCAGCCAGTTCATGGGGAGTCCCATAACAAGCTGCCCCGCTCCCATGGCATCAGTGTGCTCATCTGCCCCAACAGCAAGAGTGGAGAGGACCGACGGGAGGCCCTGAAGAAGCTAGGACTGCTGGGGGACTGAGGGCATGAAGAGGGGCAATGTAACTGCACCATTACATAATCAATAGGAGGGGTGAGGTCTGAGGAGGATGTTCTTAATATGGATTCCGTACAACTAAGCCATCCTCTAGTCTTTGGTCACTGGAACACTTACATTTATGAGAAGATTATTCTCCCCATAAAAATGCCTTCTTTGAAGCAATATGCAAAGAGCACTATTTGATTGATGGAGAATTACTTGGCTCTACAGACAGCTACAGTATATATTCATAGAGGGCAGTGTCTTTTTGCCTTACTGCACAGAAATGCTGTATGTACCCGAAGACTGCCTTTTAATGAATATCATGATTACAATATACTACTATGAGATACTACACTAACTACAGTATGCAGTACCGTAGGTAAATGAAAGGCTGTTTGTAAACCTCATTTGACATATTCAGTAATTTTCTAAATAAAATACAATAAACTCCATGAGGGATGTTGTGTTATGAAATTGTATGGCATCCTCTACACAATCTGTTTTCTAAAATGGGGAATAGACATGATGTTATTGTTACAGTTAAGGATGTGCCTTTATAACTTCTCTTTTCACGTAACCCTTTGATAAGAATACTATCGTTTTAACTTCCTAAAGTTCCTCTAACCTCCCCTCAGTTATTGTTATTTGGGGGGACCATGGCAACCAGTAAAAATGTTTTTGCTGATTTGCAATTTGACTCGGACTCAATTAAAGGTGTCTAAAGACTTGTTTGATGTAGTGATTGGCAGTTGTCAAGGAACCAAATTAAAAGGTCGAAAAATGGACTACTACATAGCGTACAGTACGTAGATAGCAGCTTCAGTCAGTCAGTGGCCAGTCAGTGATAGGAATCTGAAACATGGTTGTAGGTGTGATGCACATCACAACCCAACCCAGGTCTGTCAGTGGTGAGATTATTGAAACACTGTTTTTATTATTGAGAGAGTGACTTCCTGATTGTTCCTAAGATTGTATCACCTCCTAAAATTCTACCAGTTTGGGTTCATGTAGTTACTATTCATTGTCTGTCCAAATTCATCACTCTCAAACTGTTAGCGTAGCATTTAGAATTGAAAGAGAAGGGAAAGGGGATGCCTAGTCAGTTGCCTAACTGAATGCGTTCAACCGAAGTGTGTCTTCCGCAATTAACCAAAACCCCAGAAGTGGCTCATTAAGTGTTACCCGTGGCAGGACTTTTTAAACCATGTCAACGTTTTGTTTTGTAAATAGAGAATAAACCTTCAAACTACCTTCATATGAACTCTTAAATTCATACAACACTTTTAACACGATGAGTATGGTATAGTGCTTTATAATATGAAATGATTGGTCCAATGGATTTTGTTGTGAAAACAAAAGGTAAATTGCAGGTTACAGGTAGAATAACACATTGTTGATACAGTATGTGCCCTTCGAAGCAGAAAGATGTTATGTTATTTATCTGTCAGCTGCATTGGGCTCTGCCTACATATGACATTAGGAGCGTCATAGGCCCTGGTTTGTCATGTCAGCACGTACACTGTCAACAAATCGGTGTTACAGCTGCAGTGTCAGTAGTTTCATCTGATGTGACAAAAAACTGGAGGAGCCTTTCATTAACTCATATCAACCATTAACTCATATCAACTCATGTCAACCATTAACTCATATCAACCATTAACTCCTATCAACTCATATCAACCATTAACTCATATCAACCATTAACTCATATCAACTCATATCACCCATTAACTCATATCAACTCATATCAACCATTAACTCATATCAACACATGTCAACCATTAACTCATATCAACTCATATCAACAATTAACTCATATTAACTCATATCAACTCATGTCAACCATTAACTCATATCAACCATTAACTCATATCAACTCATATCAACCATTAACTCATATCAACCATTAACTCGTTTCAATTCATGTCAACCATTAACTCATATCAACTCATATCAACCATTAACTCATATCAACCATTAACTCATGTCAACCATTAAATCATGTCAACCATTAACTCATATCAACTCATACCAACCATTAACTCATATCAACTCATATCAACCATTAACTCATATCAACCATTAACTCATGTCAACCATTAACTCATATCAACTCATACCAACCATTAACTCATATCAACCATTAAATCATATTTTAAACATGGTTTACACACCCTTGTTAATAAGGGATACAAAATATATCTGCTCACCATAGAATTTTGACCATGAGAATTAGGGCTGGATTCAGTCTGTAACACAGAAGTATCGCAGAAGATCCACGTTATAGCACGATTTAAATGTAAAGGCATTGTTCGCAGGGACTGCATTCACAGTAAATACTGCATATGTCATCTCAATCGGAAATGACCTTTACATTTTAATGCCGATTTTCTGCGATACGTATCGGATCCAGCCCTGAATGAAGTTCTACAGCACTGGATACAATCTCAGTACAATTTTGGATTAAATTGATGCCAGAAGGATTTTCTTGTCTATTTCCATCCCAATTTCAAGGGTCAGTCAGAAAGACCAGTCCCCAAACCCAGTACAGAAAATACTACCTGACACATGTTATGGATTGGTTTTAAGAAATGGTTATTGTCTGAGATGTCCTCAGTCTCATAAACATCTTTAAGGAAAAGGGATACCTTAAGACATCAAATAATATTAGAAATTAAACTCAATTACAGTATGTTTATTTTGATAAGTGTTTTCATTTCACCTCTGTACATACTCTTTATTTTTTTAAACTTATTTTGTATTTTTTTTTGACAGTTGATAGAGTTACATGTACGTGTGCATCTTCATCTTTATGGGTTGAACACAATGAATGAGCATTTTAAAGAACAAACGAGAGCTACAAGAAATGTAAGAACACCAATTCCATTCATTTAAAAAGACAATACAAAATCCAGACATTTTTACATGAGAAATAACAATTTTCAAGTGCAAATACCATTATCAACTCTATGATACATCATAGCAAACGCATGTTTAAAAAAAAATGCTACAAAACAGAAACATCTGACGTGTTCAGGTTGCAGGGACAGGGAGGAAGATGAAAGAGGGAGAGGGAATTGTGAGTTGGGGTAGGTGGGAGCAGTGAGCGCTATTGACATCGAAATGCTTTAGAGAAAAAAAACTGGATGATATAAATAGGAATGGCAACTTAAGACAACCATAAATGTAGCTAGGCTTTTTTTTGGAAACATTCAACGGGATACAGATATGGCATTATGTGTGACTTGTATTAAACAGTACCTCTGGTCTGCAAGGCTAGACCACTCTTGTCTTACAATTTAGCAATGTGGTCAAAATCCCTTTCCCTTATCCAGAAGCACATGTACACTATACTATCTAAAGGTTGTGTACAGTAGCTTGTACTGTTTCCACTGTTTGTTTTCTCTTTTATATACAACAAAAACTGAAAAACAACAAACCATCAGAGTTTGCAAGGGAAATCCATATGATCTTTATGAGCGGTAATATATTTATTTGTCTTCAATGAGGGTTTGAGAGTGTTGAGGGGAATACTTGTAATCATTGTCATTAGCTTTTACATTGACAATGCAATTGTTAGCAATAATTCAATTGCAATATTGTTGTATTGATCAACTATATTGGCATTTCAACATTATTGTAGTGGGATGCTGAACTTTATTCACAACCCTAATGTCAGTCACAATTTTGTTTTAAGAAATCCAAGAATATGTTCTCAATATGTGTTGGCAGATTAAAACATTGTTTTTTGTATTTCTCTGGACACAGAGAGAGGAGTAACACAATGGAGACTTAATTCATTGCACTTATACAACAAAGGTAGGATGACAGGCTCTAGATCTAGTGCACAAGATAATAACTTGGCCTGCCGTGCGGACAGTCTTTGGAAGAGCTGGTCTTATTGGGACAGAATCTGACATGGGCGTTTGGGAAGGGGACTGGGGTGGGTTACTTGGATTAGGGAGAGGGTGAAGAGGACATGGGTGGAAAATAGTTTGGGGTCCTGCTCAAGATAATTAGGATTAAAAGGATTCAATCCCCGTCTAATTTATTTTAATTATTTACAAGATTGAAAGAAATATTCAATAAAATGGGTTGGTAGGCCATGGATGAAGAGACAAATGTGATGTGACTATCATTTACATGAGGACAGGTGGTCAAATTATATTTATACTTATGATGCATCTCTCTCAATTTTATTTTATATTAAAGCAGGGGTGTCAAACATACGGCCCGTGAGGAGGTCCAATAAGGCCCGCAGGTGGTTTGAGTAAAACAATAAAAACTTAAAAGTTCAAACAATTTCAAAATTCCTAAACCGATTGACAGCAAGGAAATATTGTTTTAAATTCAATGCGGCCCTCCGGACCTTGTTGAAGACTGAATGCGGCCCCCGGAGCAAAATGAGTTTGACACCCCTGTATTAAATCAATGGACTATTAGTGTGATGCGAGGTCAGAAAACACCAGAAAAAGGACTTGAGATTGAAGAATTAAAGTGACCTTTTTAAAAGAAGCAGCAAATGTATGTCCCTCAAAGACATTTCTCTGTGTCTCTCTCACAGAGTCGTGTCCCTCAAAGACACTTCTCTGTCTCTCTCTCACAGAGTCGTGTCCCTCAAAGACATTTCTCTGTCTCTCTCTCACAGAGTCGTGTCCCTCAAAGACATTTCTCTGTCTCTCACAGAGTCGTGTCCAACAAAGACATTGTCTGTATCACAGAGGCGTGTCCCTTAATTAAGATGTCTCCCTGTCTCTCCTTCACCAGTCATGGTCCACAGAGACATAGAGACATTTCTCTGTCTCTCTCCTGTGGCTTTCACAAATCTAGTTTTCTATTTATTTTCCAAAATGTCCATCATGTTCTGGAAAAAATGATAAACTACATTGTATACGCTTTGTTAAGTTAACTTGGATATAGAATAACAGAAAATGTCTGAACGTAGGTAACAGACAGTTATACAATCTGGACAGAAGAAAAAAACATAGAATAACTGTTTTAACAGTAATACCTTAACAAGAAGTTTCTCTAAGAGCTCAGATATAGTAAGGCTTTGAATGTTGTGGAATGTAACTATGACATGAAACTGACAGGTCCTTCTCCGCGAGGATTGTTCACGGAGGATATAGATCTACAAAAGGTTATACATTTATCGAAACAGACTCGTCCTGGAATGGATTGAGCTGAAGCTGGAACTCAAGTGAAAGACTATTTATTAAAGCACATTTACGATAACTCAGTTCCAGCTCTAAACACACGTGACAAACATATTACCCTTGTAACATCCTTCTTCTTGTCTGACATAAATGCCACTACCGTTGTCCATTTTGTCAACACAGACTTAACATGCGTCATCTGAAATACGCACACATCCTTCGCATTGGGGATTGCTGTGAAAATGACATACAAGGTCATATATGCTAATAGAAACAGCAAAAAAACTAAGACACCAACATATTGTAGTGGTGATAAATATTCAGAAAGAAGAGATGAGAAAGACAGCCTGTACTGTACTTTGACTCAAGTTGGTTGACTTCATGGACTGCATGGTTTTGGAGGAAATGAAATGGCTTAAAACCAAACAGACGAAGAAGATCAACATGTGGGACTGCATAGTGAAGTGTGTCGTCAAAGCCTCTACAGTATGAAAAAATAGAAGAAAAAAATAGTTATTTTGGTCAACTTGTTTAAAGTCCTGTGAGAGTTCTGTGTTTGGCCTGTAAGAGGGGGCGGGATCTGGTGCTTTAGGGGTCGGGCTTGGTGTGGCAACTACTTATATGGACGCAAGAAGCCGGAGACTTTGCTGCTTATGAGGCGTATGAACGAGCGCGGCAGCATCTCGTTGGACTCCCGAGTGGTGTACTTGAAGTAGTTGTTTGGGTGGGCCAGCACGTCGAAGAGAGTTTTAATCAGCTTTTTATCCTGATGGAAAGAAGACAACAACACAGCACACTTATACAATTATATGACAAGTATACAATTATTTATTCAGAAAACACCTGATTTAAACATGAACATGACCCACTAAGGGATGTAATAGTATGTATCTTTGCAGCAGGCACTAACCTTTAGGATTTCTTGATGGTTTTCAGAGGCGTAGAGTCTTCCATCCCTGACAATGTCCTCTACAAGCTGTTCATAATCCTCTGTAAATACACAAAAAAAACATGATAAATTAAACACCAAACATCTCAAAATCCGAGGACTTACCCACTCTCTTTTATCATTGAGAGTTCATGTGATGGGTGAGAGTTTACCATCGTAGGTGACATAGGGGATCTGGAAGCCTCGGGCACTGTTAGCCTCGTTGGACTTGAAGTTGATCCAGAGTCTGCGGGAGCGGGCGGTGAAGGCGATGGGTCGCTCGTACGTCTGACATGTTTCATAGGTGGTGATGGACGTGGCCGACCCTGGAAGAATGGACATGAAAAACAGAAGATTGACTGAATACTCTTAACTTGGCATATTGGATTGATATTATGGTTGTGGAACACCACATTGCTAAGAGAGGAGGCTGGTGTGGGGAGGAAGGCTCATAATAATGGCTGGATGAAATGGAATGGTATCAAACACATGAGCTGGGATATATGAGAGTTCTCACAGTTCTTCCTCATAACCAGTACGTCTCCACACTCGTCCTCTGAGGGCAGGAAGATCTCAGGCACCACGATGAGGATCTTGCGCTTGCTGGGCGGGTTGATGTTCCAGATGCATTCCACATTAGCTGGGTAGTTCCCGGGGTAGTTGGGAGACTCAATGTAACCTGTAAACTCGCCCATCTCTCCTCCGCATTCTCGGTCTAAAATACACATACGTACACACACAAGAATACACATTATTAGTGAATCCATCTGAAGCTTTGGAAAGAGAGACAATGTCTAAAAATTTAAAAAAGATGTTCATTTGGCTGGATAAATTAAACATTTTTCAATTAGTCATGTGGGGATTTTGGATACATTTGGATAATTTATGCATACTGTATTTTGAATTTGATATTCTGAGAAAAGGCCTTTTGAAAGTCCAGAAGTAAAAGATTTTCCCTTTGAAAATGCTTCCTATATACAGATAGCAGGTTTATACAATTAGGCCCTTACTCTTGCACTGAGAGACACTGGTGGCCCCATCAAAGTCTGTAGTGGTGTTGCCAGGACAGGTAATGCAGTAGTTCTGTCTGAACTCTGTCTGGTAGCTGCCCAGTGGGCAGCGAATACAGCGGTGCACCGTAGTGTTGTAGTAGTGGCCAGGGGAGCACTGAACTGCAGAAAGGAGAGGGATGACACATACACACATTTACAAACCAGATCTGAGATGAAATATTGAACTGATCGCACAGATGTGTGGATCTCTCTTTTCGTGATGTGTGTTTTATCCTAATTTTTAAAATTTGAATCCCGCGTCCCCACAGAAGGCCTTTTGCCTCTTGGTATGTCATCATAGTACATAAAAACTTTGTCCTTAACTGACTTACCTCGTTAAAGGTTAAATAAAATATAAATAATATGATGTAACTGGTTGGATAAACCACTGACCTTTAACCTCACAGTCATGGAAGGAGCTTGCCCCCTCCCGCTTGGTGCTCAGCCCTCCTCCGCAGGGGAAGCACAGGGTCCGTCCCAGGTCTGGCTGATAGGAGCCATACGGGCATGGCTGGCATGGCTTAAACCCATCACTGGAATAGTACCCAGTGGGGCACTGACCTTGATGTAGACAACAGTGACAATAGACACTTTCAGACAGATAGAGATGTACAGTACACTGTGCTACACTCCGCCATAGGCTATTGCACAATGTTTGCTCATGCAGACATACGTATGGAGATTAGTGCGCTCTGCCATCAGGGGTGTGTATGTACCTGCACAGGAGGAGATGTTGCGTGCCCCGGCAGGTCCATGCCCGTCACTTCCAGGGCACAGGTCACAGGCCAGCTGCCCCTCCCTCTCCTGGAAGGTGCCAGGTGGGCACTGGACGCAGCGCTCCTGTTCCCCGTGGTAGTATGATCCCGGCAAACATCTGACTGAGAGAATAGCCAGGAGGGGTCTGGTGAGAGACCTATACAGTCCAGTACACACACTAACACCAAAAACTCTTCTTAGCTCCAAACTAACTAGCACAACACATCTCTGGAGATGTTTGTGTATTCAGTATATAAGACTCTAAAACTACATAAATACATAAGAGTCATAAATAGTCATGACAACAGATGTAAGTTGATGGTTTGTGTCATGACATTGCCTTGACTGTTTATAACATCTGTTATATTAGCATTAAAACAGTTTCAGGCAGAGTCTGTTGGTGGTAACTAGTGACAGATAAAGATGTCTGCCTAACTGGTCTTACCACAGTGTCCGCTATCCTTCTCACGGCCTGGCCCACAGTTCTCATGGCTTGTGGCGACCTGGGGCAGCTTCTGGGCCACCTCGTACTCCAGCCCAGCCACGCGGATCAGGAAACGGTCCTGGTTTATCGACTTCTTCAGGGCCTTGATATACGTCTTCACCTGCTTCTCCATGCGCTGGCGCAGGCAACTCAGGTTACAGCTCCCTATTTGGGAGAAGGGGCAGTACAGGGAAATATTATCTGTAACTGTGCGACCTGATTTATCAATTAAAATATATTTATCAATTATTTTTTGCATCAAGTGCTTAACCTGGCCCAGACCCACAAAGAGCAAGCCGCAGCATGGTGGCAAGTAGGTATATCAAAGAGGACATCTTGTAAATCCCAGTAATTGTGTCCAGACTGACTGACCTGTGGTGTCCCCTGGCTTGACTTCCGCCTCCAACTCAAGGGTGATGCGTGTCACTTCCTTATTGGTGGGGTTGCGGGCACGGCGCCCTTTGGACTTCTTGGTGGAGTCACATTTGAGGTTGACAAACGTCACCAGGCAGTTATTGCAGGGCTGTCCACCTCCTAGAGGCATAAACATTACCTTGTGTCAGGAATTTTTAGGTCTTTCATGGGTTAGTTAGGGGTGGCAGCACTGGTTTGGGAACAACAGCAAATGAGACAGATTATTGGCTTCAAGACACAATCACAAGACACAAGACACAATCACAGTGACAGTTGTACACTATGTAGTGTACATAACAGCCTACAAACCCCCAAATGTGCTGCTTGATATGCACATACTGAATATGAGACATACAGAGAAAAAGAATGCAGGTCTTTTTGTTAGGCCATCATTACCAAGGTCTGGCATGTAGGCCGGATGTGGCCCCTCACCTGGCCCCAGCGCTCGGCCCCTGTCCTCGGCCCGGCCTGTCAGCTTGGGGTGCAGGTGGCACTTGGCATCTTTGATCTTGAAAGAGGCAGTCTGCTTCACTGGAGGTGCGCCTGTCTCTATAGGTAAACAGAACAGTGTAGGTGGATGGGTGTAAAGAAGGATTCCACTAGAACAGAACCATTCAATCCATGAAACAGTGACAAAGATGGGAACAATATACAAATACATTGATGCTGACCACAACCTTAACCTTAACTCCAGATGTAACCCTATCCCTAACCCTAACTCCAGATGTAACACTATCCCTAACCCTAACTCCAGATGTAACCCTATCCCTAACCCTAACTCCAGATGTAACCCTATCCCTAACCCTAACTCCAGATGTAACCCTATCCCTAACCCTAACTCCAGATGTAACCCTATCCCTAACCCTAACTCCAGATGTAACCCTATCCCTAACCCTAACTCCAGATGTAACCCTATCCCTAACCCTAACTCCAGATGTAACCCTATCCCTAACCCTAACTCCAGATGTAACCCTATCCCTAACCCTAACTCCAGATGTAACCCTATCCCTAACCCTAACTCCAGATGTAACCCTATCCCTAACCCTAACTCCAGATGTAACCCTATCCCTAACCCTAAATCCAGATGTAACCCTTTCCCTAACCCTAACTCCAGATGTAACCCTATCTCCAACCCTAACTCCAGATGTAACCCTTTCCCTAATCCTAACTCCAGATGTAACCCTATCCCTAACTCCAGATGTAACCCTAACCCTAACTCCAGATGTAACCCTAACTCCAGATGTAACCCTAACCCTAACTCCAGATGTAACCCTAACCTCAGATGTAACCATAATCCTAACTCCAGATATAACCCTATCCCTAACTCCAGATGTAACCCTAATCCTAACTCCAGATGTAACCCTAATCCTAACTCCAGATATAACCCTAACCCTAACTCCAGATGTAACCCTAATCCTAACTCCAGATGTAACCCTAATCCTAACTCCAGATGTAACCCTAATCCTAACTCCAGATATAACCCTAACCTCAGATGTAACCATAATCCTAACTCCAGATATAACCCTAACCCTAACTCCAGATGTAACCCCATCTCTAACCCTAGTTCCAGCCACAACCTTCTACCAAAGTCCTAAGAATGAGTCTGAATCTGTGGGACACTGTACCTATGCAGCTCTGACTGCTGCTTGTGTTCAGTCTGGCTGGGGTTTTGCCTCGAAGGATGGGGATGCCACAGCTCATTGTATAGCTGCTGTCAGATTCTGCAAAGGATGAAACATATTGTTACAGCTTCAGTCAGAAGTCATTCAAATCAATAATACCATATCACGTTAGGAGAATAAGAGCTGCAGCAATGTGAATGGACTTGGTTATTGTATGTGGATGTCATTACCTGCCAGATAGTGAGCCTTGGAGGCGCAGGTGAGGGAGCAGCTCTCTTTCTTGCCCGTTTTACTGCAGGTCAGAGTGGTCTTGGGAGCTAGGCCAGGCAGACATTTCACCAGCTCTGGATGAACATAATAACAACATCACACAATCATACACTACTCTTTAAAGTTGCAATATGCAGAAATTGCTCCGCCATTTCTTGGTTGCTAAAATTCTAATAGTTTGCCTAATTTCAGTTTATGTGACAAAACAAGCATAGTGGAGAGCATCAGTGTACCATCTAAACAGCTGTGAAATATATTTTCAATAACCAAAAATATTGGATTTTCAGCGGATTGAAGCTGGTGTACCAAACCAAAAGTAAAAGATGCAAAAACAAAAAGTTAGAACAGGAATCATAGAAATAGCGTGCAGATCTACCGCTTCTTAGACTTGCTTTCAATGATAATGACATATCTATAACTCATATTTCTATGTGAATAGAAAATGACACAATACAGCCTTAATTACAGAGATAGAGTTACATCTGGAGTTAGGGTTAGAGATAGGTTTAGATCTGGAGTTAGGGAAAGGATTACATCTGGAGTTAGGGTTAGGGATAGGGTTATATCTGGAGTTAGGTTTAGGCATACATCTGGAGTTAGGGTTAGGGTTACATCTGGAGTTAGGGTTAGGGTTACATCTGGAATTAGGGTTACATCTGGAGTTGGGATTAGTCATACATCTGGAGTTAGGGTTAGGATTACATCTGGAGTTAGGGTTAGGGTTACATCTGGAGTTAGGGTTACATCTGGAGTTGGGTTTAGGCATACATCTGGAGTTAGGGTTAGGGTTACATCTGGAGTTAGGGTTAGGGTTACATCTGGAATTAGGGTTACATCTGGAGTTGGGATTAGTCATACATCTGGAGTTAGGGTTAGGATTACATCTGGAGTTAGGGTTACATCTGGAGTTAGGATTAGGCATACATCTGGAGTTAGGGTTACATCTGGAGTTAGGATTAGCAATAGAGTTACAGGCAGCAGGCTGCTACCCAGACTGCCAGCATAGTGGAGACTGCCACTAGCACAGTCGGTGTAGTCAGCTCAGCTATCCCCATTGAGACTGTGTCTGTGCCTCGACCTAGATTGGGCAAAACTAAACATGGAGGTGTTCGCTTTAGCAATCTCACTGGAATAAAGACCTCCTCCATTCCTGTCATTATTGAAAGAGATTGTAATATCTCACATCTCAAAATAGGGCTACTTAATGTTAGATCCATCACTTCCAAGGCAGTTATAGTCAATTAACTGATCACTGTTCATAATCTTGATGTGATTGGCCTGACTGAAACATGGCTTAAGCCTGATGAATTTACTGTGTTAAATGAGGCCTCTCCTCCTGGTTACAATAACCCCCGTGCATCCCGCAAAGGCGGAGGTGTTGCCAACATTTATGATAGCAAATTTCAATATTCAAAAAAAGGCTGCGTTTTCGTCTTTTGAGCTTCTAGTCATGAAATCTATGCTCAATCACTTTTTACAGCTACCATTTACAGGCCTCCTGGGCCGTATACAGCGTTCCACACTGAGTTCCCTGAATTCCTATCGGACCTTGTAGTCATGGCAGACAATATTCACGTTTTTTGTGACTAATATTCACATGGAAAAGTCCACAGACCCACTCCAAAAGGCTTTCGGAGCCATACTCGACTCATTGAGTTATGTCCGACATGTCTCCGGACCTACTCGCTGCCACAGTCATACTCTGGACCTAGTTTTGTCCCGTGGAATAAATATTGTGGATCTTAATGTTTTTCCTCATAATCCTGGCTATCGGACCACCATTTTATTACGTTTGCAATCGCAATAAATAATCTGCTCAGACCCCAACCAAGGATCATCAAAAGCCGTGCTATAAATTCTCGGACAACCCAAAGATTCCTAGATGCCCTTCCAGACTCCCTCTACCTACCCAAGGACGTCAGAGTACAACATTTGGTTAACCACCCAACTGAGGAACTAAATTTAACCTTGCGTAATACCTAAGATGCAATCACATCCCTAAAAACAAAAAACATTTGTCATAAGAAACTAGCTCCCTGGTATACAGAAAATACCTGAGCCCTGAAGCAAGATTCCAGAAAATTGGAACGGAAATGGCGCTACACCAAACTGGAAGTCTTCTGATTGGCTTGGAAAGACAGTGCAGTATCTAAGAGCCCTCACTTCTGCTAGATCATCCTATATATCCAACTTAATTGAGGAGAGTAAGAACAATCCCACATGTATTTTTGATACTGTCGCAAAGCTAACTAAAATGCAGCATTCCCCAAGAGAGGATGGCTTTCACTTCAGCAGTGATAAATTCATGAACTTCTTTGACGGAAAGATCATGATCATTAGAAAGCAAATTACAGACTCCTCTTTAAATCTGCGTATTTCTCCAAAGCTCAGTTGTCCTGAGTCTGCACAACACTGCAGGACCTAGTATCAAGGGAGACACTGAAGGTTTTTAATACTATATCTCTAGACACATTGATGAAAATAATTATGGCCTCTAAACCTTCAAGCTGCATATTGGACGGATATTCCAACTAAGCTACTGAAAGAGCTGCTTCCTGTGCTTGGCTCTCCTATGTTGAACAAAATAAATGTCTCCCTATCCACCGGATGTGTACCAAACTCACTAAAAGTGGCAGTAATAAAGCCTCCCTTGAAGAAGCCAAACCTTGACCCAGAAAATATGAAAAACTATCGGCCTATATCGAATCTCCCATTCCTCTCAACATTTTTTGAAAAAGCTGTTGCGCAGCAACTCCCTGCCTTCCTGAAGACAAACAATGTATACGAAACGCTTCAGTCTGGTTTTAGACCCCATCATAGCACTGAGACTGCACTTGTGAAGGTGGTAAATTACCTTTTAATGGCGTCAGACCAAGGCTCTGCATCTGTCCTCGTGCTCCTAGACCTTAGTGCTGCTTTTGATACCATCGATCACCACATTCTTTTGGAGAGATTGGAAGCCAAATTGGTCTACACGGACAAGTTCAGGCCTGGCTTAGATCTTATCTGTCGGAAAGATATCAGTTTGTCTCTGTGGATGGTTTGTCCTCTGACAAATCAACTGTAAATGTTGGTGTTCCTCAAGGTTCCATTTTAGGACCACTATTGTTTTCACTATATATTTTACCTCTTGGTCACAATATTAACTTTCACTGCATTACCAGATGATACACATTTGTACATTTCGATGAAACATGGTAAAGCCCCAAAATTGCCATCCCTGGAAGCCTGTGTTTCAGACATAAGGAAGTGGATGGCGGCAAATGTTTTACTTTTAAACTTGGACAAAACAGAGATGCTAGTTCTAGGTCCCAAGAAACAAAGAGATCTTCTGTCGGATCGGACAATTAATCTTGATGGTTATACAGTCATCTCAAATAAAACTGTGAAGGACCTCAGCGTTACTCTGGACCCTGATCTCTCTTTTGACGAACATACCAAGACTGTTTCAAGAACAGTTTTTTTCCATTCACGTAACATTACAAAAATCAGAAACTTTCTGTCCAAAAATGATAAAGAAAAATCTATTCATGCATTTGTCGCTTCTAGATTAGATTACTGCAATGCTCTACTTTCCGGCTACCCGGATAATGCACTAAATAAACTTCAGTTAGTGCTAAACACGGAAGCTAGAATCTTGACTAGAGCCAAAAAATGTGATGATATTACTCCAGTGCTAGCCTCTCTACACTGGCTTCCTGTTAAGGCAAGGGCTGATTTCAAGGTTTAACTGCTAACCTACAAAGCATTACATGAGCTTGCTCCTACCTATCTTTCCAATTTGGTCCTGCCATATATTTGTTTTTATTGAACCTTTATTGAACTAGGCAAGTCAGTTAAGAACAAATTCTTATTTACAATGACTGCCTTGTTCAGGGGCAGTACGACAGATTTTTACCATGTCAGCTTGAGGATTTGATCCAGCAATCTTTCGGGTTTCTGGCCTAATGCTCTAATCACTAGGCTATGGTCACAAGATGCAGGCCTCCATATTGTCCCTAGAATTTCTAAGCAAACAGCTGGAGCCAGGGATTTCTCCTATATCTCCTCCATTCTTATGGAATGGTCTGCCTATCCATGTGAGAGAAGCAGACTTGGTCTCAACCTTTAAGTCTTTATTGAAGACTCATCTCTTCAGTAGGTCCTATGATTGAGTGTAGTCTGGCCCAGGGTTGTGAAGATGAGCGGAAAGGCACTGGAGCAATGAACCACCCTTGCTGTCTCTGCCTGGCCGGTTCCCCTCTCCCCACTGGGATTCTCTGCATCTAACCCTATTACGGGGGCAGAGTCACTGGCTTACTGGTGCTCTTCCATGCTGTCCCTAGGAATGGTGCATCACTTGAGTGGGCTGAGTCACTAACTTGATCTTCCTGTCCAGTTTGGCGCCCCCTTCGGGTTCATGCCGTGGGGAGATCTTCGTGGGCTATACTCAGCCTTGTCTCAGTTTTTGGCTGTAAGTTGGTGGTTGAAGATATCCCTCTAGTGGTGTGGGGGCTGTGCATTAGCAAAGTGGGTGGACTACCTGGCCTGATGACTCCTTGCGGTCCCCAGTCCACCTGGTCATGCTGCTGCTCCAGTTTCAACTGTTCTGCTTGCGGCTATGGAACCCTGACCTGTTCACCAGACGTGCTACCTTGTCCCGGACCTGCTGTTTTCGACTCTCTCTCTCTACCACACCTGCTGTCTCTAACTCTGAATGATCGGCTATGAAAAGCCAACTGACATTTACTCCTGAGGTGCTGACCTGCTGCACCCTCTACAACCACTGTGATAATTATTATTTGACCCTGATGGTCATCTATGAACATTTGAACATCTTGGCCATGTTCTGTTATGATCTCCACCCGGCAAAGCCAGAAGAGGACTGGCCACCCCTCAGAGCTTGGTTCCTCTTTAGGTTTCTTCCTAGGGTCCTAGCTTTCTAGGGAGTTATTCCTAGCCACCGTGCTTCTACGTCTGCATTGTTTGCTGTTTGGGGTTTCAGGCTGGGTTTCTGTATAGCACTTTGTGACATCGGCTGATGTAAAAAGGGCTTCATAAATACATTTGATTGATTGATTGACCATCCTTTCCATTACTTGGAACCAAATCACAATGTATGTTTCAATCTTCTGACCACTGGGTGGCAGTGTTGTTACATACCAATGCAGTCCTTCTTGTTCCAGTGAAGCTTGTATCCAGGTGGACAGGTACACTCGTAGCTGCCCTGAGTGTTTATACAGCCATATTTACAGCCACCGCGGTTTATACTGCACTCATCAATATCTGCAAAGGGAAGAAGACAGTTATGACCATGTATGTCTAGACACAGAGTCTAACACACTCATTTACATTTTAGCAGACACTTATCCAGAGCGACTTGGGTTAAGTGCCTTGCTCAAGACACATTTTTTTACCTAGTCAGCTTAGGGGTTCAAACCATCGACCTTTCAGTTATTAAGTGGCTCTGGATAAGAGCGTCTGCTAAATGACTTAAATGTAAATGTTATTGACACAATACTCTTAAACGCTAGGCTACCTGCTGCCCCACACTCATATGAGTGGAAATCCAAAACACACCAAACGCATAGACATATGCACTCACTCACTCACTCACTCACTCACTCACTCACTCACTCACTCACTCACTCACTCACTCACTCACTCACTCACTCACTCACTCACTCACTCACTCACTCACTCACTCACTCACCACCACTCACTCACTCACTCACTCACTCACTCACTCACTCACTCACTCACTCACTCACTCAGTAAACCTTGTTGCAAGAGAAGAAATAACATCAATATAACTGAGCTATCATGATAGATGAGAGAATAATTGAAAGAAACAAACGAGAATGTGTTCTGACAGCTGCAAATGAACAGAGTTTCTGTGAAGTCAATTCTACTGTCAGTGATCACTTCTACAGAAGATGAATGTGTGTTTTGGTAAACCAGGCTGATTGCTCATTTGAAGTCTAATCCAGGGCATGTGATATCACTGCTATGCATTTCCCCTTAGTCAAAACTTCAACTTCTCTTCCCCCAAAGCTCACTCTCGTTGGGAAGCAGAACATTTGTAGGGACTTTGCAGAGCCAGATAGGAGTAAATTATAATCACTTTTTAACACACAGAAACCAAAACCACTCAAACCATACAGGAACCAGATGGAGGTTGCCTAGGAACCCAGACAGAAAATGACTTTATTAGTGTGATGAGGGGGACAAGGCAAGGCAGTGTGGCTCGGGGCTGAGCGCTCAGCCAGGCTAAGTGACAGGGACACCAGCAGAGGAACACAGATAATGACAGTGATTGATGATGTGGCCTGCAGATAGAAAATGTTCTGTACGGTGTGAATAAAAACAGCCTGCGAGCCTCCAGTGCTCTGTCCCGCCATGGAGATGATGACTTCATCAAGAGCGTTTGGCTGGTGTTGAGTTGCCAGCTCCGCTCAACGCAAAGGAGATACATCCGTCTGTCAAACAACTTGTCTGAAGTCTAACCTTCATGTTGAAGAACTCCATTTAAATAATAGAGAGCGGGAGATGGAGAGAGAATCTCTTCTCTATGCCAAGCAAAGTTGATTTTTTCCTCTTATTCTTCTCAAGCTTGAAATGTGAATAGACTTTTGAGTATGCTTTTATCCAGCCATCTCTAGAGCTGGCTCTGTCTGTTTCTGTTTCGGCATCCTCAGAGGAAATCAACTCATGTATCCCAGAGGCCAATGTAGGACGGGAACATAAGGGGGGAGAGTCAAAGAGAGAAGTAAAAGAATTTCAGATTGGCATGCATGCTGACAATTGTATGTGGCTGCTATCATCCGCTGGTGTCGAAGGCATTACTCCAATTCCAGGGGGGGCAAAAAGAAATATGAAAATAAGCTAGCTCAGCCGGCGGCTCTTGCTTTCTTCAATAGACATCAATACCTATCATGTCCCCGACACGCATTCTTCTGCCCCAAACTCCGGTGAGACTGAGAGGCAATAGAATAGGCTAATCAGTTTGACTGTGAAGGTCAACAGTAGACAGACAGCACCACGTCTGTAGAGCATAGATCTAGGGCTCTACAGCATTGATCTAGGGCTGTTAGCTATAATGGGGTACCTTGTCTCAAAGATAGGTTCTTTGGGACCTTTCTTGTCTTCATTAGTCTACTCAATGCTTATCACGTGATTGTAACCGAGTCAGATAGAACATGTGTATATATACATTGTATCTTAGTGATCAAATATCAACCTGGTTTTATGTAAACAACATATTGATTCATTCAGATGGATTTATCATGTACCAGACAGTAACATCTATCAACTCTCTAGCTAGCGTGCCACCTCATTTCACACCTCTCACTTTAACGCCACAGTGTAATTCTAACGTGATGTTTTCCTAATGGCTTGGAGGAGAACGTCTCAGTCGGGGAAGTCTCTCTCAGATGTCAGCTGAAGCCAGTGATGACAGGCCTCCACACTTTCCTTGACAGCAGGTCGCTGACCTTATAGGGGTTGTTTGGGGTGAGTCCATTGTTAAATTAAGCACCGAGCAGCAGTCTCTGGAGTGTTTGGGAGCTATGCTTCAACTGATAAGCTACGGCGGGGAATATCACAACCCTGCTCACTGCTGTAGAAGAGGAGGTGCAGGGGAAGCAACATAAATCTCAGGGTTATCAAACAGTTCTGATGGGAGAGAAGAGGGAGGGAAGAGTCATTCATCATTAGGAGGACTCTACAATGGCACACAGATACACACACAGCTCTTATGCCAGGCAATTTCCCTGCCCTCTCCATCCATCTCACTCACACATATTACCACATTCCATGTCTTGGAAATATGCTATCATAACATTCCTGCCTTGGTAGACTTGTCAAAACGAACAAGAATGGAGAAGAAATAATTGCAACGTGTTTTTTGTGTGTATATAGGCTCTCCCTCTCTCTCTCTCTCTCTCTCTCTCTCTACACCTCCTCTGAAGAGGCCCTCAGGCTCTGGAGACGGCAGCAGATTCAGAGTTGTGATACACAGACCATGAAAGGGCCGCTGAAACAGCCTGATGCGCTCAAACGGGTCCCCCTCTCTCTCTGCCCTGCAGATCTGGCACACGCCAGCCGCCTGGAACACGAGGCCTACCTTTATTTCTACCACACTGGAATAGATCAACAACTTTACCACAGGATCATGCACATACCTCTGATAATAATTGTTTGTTTTAGTGCACCAGGTGGAGTCATGTGTGGTACTGTGTACTACTCATGTCACAAAAATCAAGTCTTCCTTCACCTCGGGATTGCTAGCATTAGACTCAACTGGTCTGGTAAGCAATATGAACTAGAGAGCCATACAAACAGGCTATAAAAAAAACAAGCTGCTATAGAAGCTAGCTGCAGTAATGATCATGAAGATTCAAGTTATTATGGATAACTTAGCAGCCAGGTGTGGTTTCTAGAGAAAATGAGGTGGACTGTGTGAGTAATGGTGTACAGACACGTTGAGAGGGGGAATAAGTATCACCTCACCTCCACAATGTGCCAGACCGTAGAGAACATAGCCTTTATGACAGAAGCACTGGAAGCTGCCGGGGGAGTTGACGCAGGAATGGTCACACGTCCGGTCAAAAGAACACTCGTCAATGTCTGGGAAGAGGGGAAAATACATAGAGAAGTTCACATTATTCACTTACACAACTTCTCAAAACTCATTTGAGATTTTATAATAGAAAAAAAAAAAAATATATATATATATATATATATGACGACTTGGATTAGAAATAAATTGCAATGGGACACAGCTAAATAAATAAATAATGTTTTTTAAATTGAATACCATTTTGTTTGGTATGAGACATTGGTTGCCAGTCTGAGCAGTAGCAAGACGGTTTCACCAACTGATAACAGGAGCTTTGGGCCATTTTTCAATTCCAAAGTTACTTGTCAATCATTTCACTATACCACTGTTTCTTCCACTAAAAAATAACCATTTAATGAAACTCACTATCTCAAATGTCTTATTATTGTGTTCTGAAGCCAAGTGGAAATCATTTGTCTGAGAAGCAGTCCTGCTTATCAAGGAATGTGCTGTAACGTGAGACCAGAGGCGGGTCTGTCTGTCTAAAGAATCTCTCCAGTCATCTTCCCTGACCCTGACCCCTGGCCCCCAGGCCCACCACCTTGCACTGGGTGCACGAGAATAACTTCCTGTCTTTGTTGTTACTTCCTCTTATCCTTATTCCCTGCTGGACTTTATCAGATAATTGGAACACCACTGGACTCTCATACCTCTGATATCACTCTCCATGCCTGTGAATAAAAATGGAGCCCTGACTGAGACCGTTAAAATAATAAGGTGGAGGACATTTGGGTTCGGTAGCCTACTATCCAATGTTTAAATGTCAGCAATTACATATGTCAAGTCCAGACAGCGTCTACAGAGAAGAGAGCTGGGAACTGGAGAGAACGGGGCCTGGAAATTTAATTGGCTAAATTGAAAAGGATAGAAAATGTAGGGAGGTTCCCAGGCATTTCATAGTCTATATTCTCCCCATCCTGAACTGTGTCTTACCTGGCTCTAAGGCACTGTCAGCCCAACATCAAAACGATGATAATGGTTTGATAGTATACATTACATGGCAATTATAGGAATACTGCTAAAGCTAAAAAAATACTGGGTTACCAAGAACAAGAAGGAAGATCTTAACTTTGTCAGCTGCAATATAGGGAGTTTTCTTTCTCTTTTTACCTTCTAGCACAGTGGACATCCCCAAATGTTCATACCTGAGGCGTAATCCCTTATACCATTGAACTCTGTCCAGCCTTGAGAGAGAAGTTACTAGTCTAGGGCTGCGTCACAAATGGCACACTATTTCCTATTTATTGCAGTACTTTTACCCGGGCCCATAGGGCACCATTATATGGGGAATAGGGTGCTATTTGAGACACAGACAAGGAGTTTTGGCAAGCCTCTTGTGAGAATACCTCCAGCCAAAGACGTGGGATTGGGTTGAGATTAAACAACTATTAAGTGATCAGCTTTCAAAAGAGTAGACAGGGTGTCTTCGGTGCTTCAGGAGGAACACCGGGTGATGCTGGAAGTTTCAAAAACCCCTAGAAGGCAACTTGGCATAAAGAGTAGATATTCATCCAGCTAAAGAAGTGGAAGTGATCCCCACTATGTTCACTTTGTGAACTCTTTCCCAATAACTTGAATGGAATCTTACAGTGTTATTGTTTAACACTGAGAAAGGAGAGATGCTGAGCGGTTCGTTTTATGTATTACCACATTGGTTTATTATTTTGTGGCTAAAAAAACGCTAACTTTTACTGAGCTCTCAACTCCAAAGTCAAAAATAGAAATGAACTAGAATCATTTGAAGGCACTCTTCTGGGATATTGGGATGCAAGCCACCATCTCAGGACTGGTGTTGACTGGGGACATGCTTTGTTGCTGGGACATATTCTATTAATCTCTGATCAATAGGATTCCATGGGAAGAAGCAACCTGCAGCGTATTGTACTACACTGTACAAAGCAAGGGATGGGCTTGGATGTGTCAGGATGCCTGGGACTACGGTCGTTGTTTACCAGCAGGTACAGTGAGGTATGCAGGGGTTGGCAGGGCTAGAGGCCCATGTACGTGCAAGGGGACACGGGACCAGAGATGAGAGACACACTGAAAGAACAGTGGCTGCTGTTTTTCAATAGAATACAAACAGAAACACCCTCGTCTTGCCCTTCAATCTGAACAATCTTACATTTCTGTAAGTGTGTTATTTATGGGGTGCCAGGCATATCGCCCCTACAGTGTAAGATTGAAAGAGACTGATGAAAAGAAAGAAGGTTTCTTTCGACAATCCTCCTCCGTCGCAGACCCACAGTGTCCCAGACTGGCCTACGACTCACCCCATCACCTCATCTCTTCCCCCCTCAGTTACACAAAATAACACTCCTTCAGAACAAATAGATCTTACAACAATAGAACGGTGAAACAATGCCTGGCCACGGCTGTTTACACAGAGTAGATAAGGCCTTTATCAGTGATGCTCCTTCTGAGGAAGACCTAGTAGGATCTGATAAGGGCACTCCCACCATGCCCTCATTGGGATCAGCAGGGGATGGGGGAGGACAGGGGACAGGAAGGGGTAAGGAATGCCTCCAGGCCCTGGACCTGGCCGGGCCAGACATGTCATGTCTTGATTGATGGACCACGCGTGGTCCTCTGTCATCTGGGAAACACTGACTGTTCAAACCAAGATAAAAGGTTGTGAAGTTCAGTTTATATGTCCCAACACTGTACTATGCACTTTCTGTACTGTAGTAGGTCTTTTTTTTTTACAGAATGTTACAGCACAGCCACATCTCTGATAAGGCAGGACTTCTTTTGATTGAGTTTCTAGCTCTTTTATTCACTCATGACACTGGCTTTAAGTGGGTAGATGAGTGTTATTTGGCTTCATGCTCACCACAGTTCCTTCTTCCTTTTTGCACTCCAAACTTCCCAATAACAATGGCCAGCCAAGCCAGATCTCAGCTAGCTGGGATATAGCCCCTGCTCCAGTCACCCAGCGGGGCCTGAGAAAGTGCTGGCCACACACCGCTTAACTAAGAATGAGTATATTGCTGTTGATCTTAGGACATTGTCCACTCAAAAAAAGATATGCATGAAAAACACAGCTAAGAAAAAATGTCCAAGCAGTATATTCAGCCATAAGCCTGTTCAGCTGTGATACTCTGTTGCGCTTGTGGTGGTGCGATGTTTTGTCTGCTATCTGTCTGCTGCATATAAGATGTCACAGTTATTGAGCAAAAGCCAAGTGGCTGGTTTTGGGCTGAAAACCATGAGGTTCCCAGGCAGCTACCTGTCATGGAAATACTGTACGGTCATGTGGGACTACCTAAACATGATATCTTGAAGGTCAAAACATCTAATTAAAAAATAGGAGGGGGAGGGGAGGAATCACAAGCACTAAAAAGACAGTAGTCAACTAGAATCACACTATAGACCTGCTGAATCCTATGGCTCCCTTTCATGGCCCACTCAGTTAGTCAGTCAGTCAGTCAGTCAGTCAGTCAGTCAGTCAGTCAGTCAGTCAGTCAGTCAGTCAGTCAGTCAGTCAGTCTGCCACCTACATGTACATGCCACCTACACCTACATGTGGTATAGTGTGGTGTCGTGTAGTGTAGTGTGGTGTAGTGTAGTGTGGTGTGGTGTGGTGTAGTGTAGTGTGGTGTAGTGTCGTGTTGTGCAGTGTAGTGTAGTGTGGGGTGGTGTGGTGTGGTGTAGTGTAGTGTAGTTTGGTGTGGGTAGTGTAGTGTGGTGTGGTATAGTGTGGTGTGGGGTAGTGTAGTGTGGTGTGGTATAGTGTGGTGTGGTGTAGTGTACTGTAGTGTAGTGTGGGTGTAGTGTGGTGTGGGGTAGTGGTGGTATGATGTAGCGTAGTGTAGGGTGGTGCAGTGTAGTGTTGTGTAGTGTAGTGTGGTGTGGTGTAGTGTGTCACGTATTGTCATATTATGTCTTGTTCCTGTTCTTTCTCTTCACTCTGTCTCCCTCTGCTGGTCGTATTAGGTTACCTTCTCTTCCTCTCCTTCCCCCAGCTGTTCCTCATCTTCTCTAACTACCTCGTTCACCCTTTTCCCACCTGTTCCCTTTTTCCCTCTGATTAGGTCTCTATTTCTCTCTGTTCCTGCTTCTGTCTTTGTCAGATTCTCGTTTGAGTTTCTCATGCCAGAACCAAACTATCGTCTCGTTTGCTTCACCCTTGTCCCGTCCTGTCGGAATCTGCCGTGTGATGCTACGTGTGATCAGGTACCTCTGTCCTCTACGACCCACGCCTACCCAGAGAGACCAGCAGTCTGTCGCCACTAACCCAGCTAATCTCCTCTGCTGCTAAGAAGGGGACTCTTCTGAAAATATCAGAAGGACTTTATGATTCATTTGTCGCCCTCTCTGCGGGTTGTCTATTTTGCCATTATATACATCTGAAGAGGATCTTTGTCTTCCCTGTGTTTTGACATTATTTGTTAAACCGCTTTTGGGTCCTCACTCACATGCATAACAGAAGAATCTGACCAAGAATGGACCCAGCGACTTCGGATCCTCTCCACTCAGCCGTCGAGATCCAGGGAGCGATGCTAGGCAGACACGAGCAGGAATTGTCTGCTGCTTGACATGCCGTTGAGACCCTGGCCGCCCAAGTCTCCGACCTCACAAAACAGATTCACCATCTCCGCCTCGATCCACCGGCCACTTCCAGGGCTTCCGAATCTCCGGAGCCCAGAATCAATAACCCGCCGTGTTACTCTGGGGAGCCCACTGTATGCCGCTCGTTCCTCACCCAGTGTGATATTGTGTTTTCTCTCCAGCCCAACACTTACTCCAGGAGCACAGCTCGTATCGCCTACGTCATATCTTTCCGTACTGGACGGGCTCGTGAGTGGGGCACGGCAATCTGGGAGGCGAGGGCTGAGTGTACTAACCAGTATCAGGACTTTAAGGAGGAGATGATACGGGTTTTTGATCGTTCTGTTTTTGGGGAGGAAGCTTCCAGGGTCCTGTCTTCCCTATGTCAAGGTAATCGATCCATAACAGATTACTCTATTGAGTTTCGCACTCTTGCCGCCTCCAGTGACTGGAACGAGCCGGCTTTGCTCGCTCGTTTTCTGGAGGGTCTCCGCGCAGAGTTAAAGGATGAGATTCTCTCCCGGGAGGTTCCTTCCAGCGTGGATTCCTTGATTGAACTTGCTATTCGCATAGAGCTCGCGTTCTCCGTTGCCCCCCTCTCCGCATCACTACCATCTTCCTCCGCCGGCTCGGGTGCTGAGCCTATGCAGCTGGGGGGTATCCGAATCTCGACTAAGGAGAGGGAACGGAGAATCACCAACCGCCTCTGTCTCTATTGCGGTTCCGCTGGTCATTTTGTCACTTCATGTCCAGTAAAAGCCAGAGCTCATCAGTAAGCGGAGGGCTACTGGTGAGCGCTACTACTCTGGTCTCTCCTTCAAGATCCTGCACTACCTTGTCGGTCCATCTATGCTGGACCAGTTCGTCAGCTTCCTGCAGTGCCTTGATAGACTCTGGGGCGGAGGGCTGTTTTATGGACGAGACCTGGGCTCGGGAACATGACATTCCTCTCAGACAGTTAAGGGAGCCCACGGCCTTGTTCGCTTTGGATGGTAGTTCTCTCCCCAGGATTCAGCGTGAAACGCTACCTTTAACCCTCACTGTCTCTTGTAATCATAGCGAAACCATTTCTTTTTTAATTTTTCGTTCACCTTTTACACCTGTTGTTTTGGGCCATCCCTGGCTAGTTTGTCATAATCCTTCTATTAATTGGTCTAGTAATTCTATCCTCTCCTGGAACGTCTCTTGTCATGTGAAATGTTTAATGTCTGCTATCCCTCCTCTTTCCTCTGTCTCTTCTTCACAGGAGGAGCCTGGTGATTTGACGGGGGTGCCGGAGGAATATCACGATCTGCGCACGGTGTTCAGTCGGTCCAGGGCCACCTCTCTTCCTCTGCACCGGTCATATGATTGTAGTATTGATCTCCTTCCGGGAACCACTCCCCCCCGGGGTAGACCATACTCTCTGTCGGCTCCCGAACGTAAGGCTCTCGAAGATTATTTGTCTGTAGCTCTCGACGCCGGTACCGTAGTCCCCTCCTCCTCTCCCGCGGAGCGGGTTTTTTTTTTGTTAAGAAAAAGGACGGGTCCCTACGCCCCTGCGTAGATTATCGAGGGCTGAATGACATAACAGTTAAGAATCGTTATCCGCTCCCTCTTATGTCTTCAGCCTTCGAGATCCTGCAGGGAGTCAGGTTTTTCACTAAGTTGGACCTTCGTAACGCTTACCATCTCATGCGCATCAGGGAGGGGGACGAGTGGAAAACAGCGTTTAACACTCCGTTAGGGCACTTTGAATACCGGGTTCTTCCTTTCGGCCTCGCTAACGCTCCAGCTGTCTTTCAGGCATTAGTAAATGACGTCCTGAGAGACATGCTGAACATCTTTGTTTTCGTTTACCTTGACGATATCCTTATTTTTTCACCGTCACTCCAGATTCATGTTCAGATTCATGTTCAACTTCCGGCGCCGACTGAGATGGCCGCCTCGCTTCGCGTTCCTAGGAAACTATGCAGTTTTTTGTTTTTTTTTACGTGTTATTTCTTACATTAGTACCCCAGGTCATCTTAGGTTTCATTACATACAGTCGAGAAGAACTACTGAATATAAGATCAGCGTCAACTCACCATCAGTACGACCAAGAATATGTTTTCCGCGACGCGGATCCTGCGATCTGCCTTACAAACAGGACAACGGAATGGATCGCATGCAGCGACCCAAGGAAACGACTCCGAAAAAGAGGGAAACGCGGCGGTGTTCTGGTCAGACTCCGGAGACGGGCACATCGCGCACCACTTCCCAGCATTCTTCTTGCCAATGTCCAGTCTCTCGACAATAAGGTTGATGAAATCCGAGCAAGGGTGGCATTCCAGAGGGACATCAGAGACTGCAACGTTCTCTGCTTTACGGAAACATGGCTTACTGGGAAGACGCTATCCACGGCGGTGCAGCCAACGGGTTTCTCCACGCATCGCGCCGACAGAAACATACATCTCTCTGGTAAGAAGAGTGGCGGGGGCGTATGCCTCATGACTAACGGGACATGGTGTGATGAAGGAAACATACAGGAACTCAAATCCTTCTGTTCACCTGATTTAGAATTCCTCACAATCAAATGTAGACCGCATTATCTTCCAAGAGAATTCTCTTCGATTATAATCACAGCCGTATATATCCCCTCCCAAGCAGACACATCGATGGCTCTGAACAAACTTTATTGAACTCTTTGCAAACTGGAAACCATTTATCCAGAGGCTGCATTCATTGTAGCTGGGGATTTTAACAAAGCTAATCTGAAAACAAGACTCCCTAAATTTTATCAGCATATCGATTGCGCAACCAGGGGTGGTAAAACCTTGGATCATTGATACTCTAACTTCCGCGACGCATATAAGGCCCTGCCCCGCCCCCCTTTCGGGAAAGCTGACCACGACTCCATTTTGCTGATCCCTGCCTACAGGCAGAAGCTAAAACAAGAGGCCCCCACGCTGAGGTCTGTCCAACGCTGGTCAGACCAAGCTGACTCTACACTCCAAGACTGCTTCCATCATGTGGACTGGGACATGTTTCGTATTGCGTCAGATGGAAATATTGACGAATACGCTGATTCGTGTGCGAGTTCATTAGAACGTGCGTCGAATAATATATGCCATTTAGCAGACGCTTTTATCCAAAGCGACTTACAGTCATGTGTGCATACATTCTACGTATGGGTGGTCCCGGGAATCGAACCCACTACCCTGGCGGTACAAGCGCCATGCTCTACCAACTGTGCTACAGAAGGACGAAGATGTCGTTCCCATAGCAATGATAAAAACATTCCCAAACCAGAAACCGTGGATTGATGGCAGCATTCGCATGAAACTGAAAGCGCGAACCACTGCTTTTAATCAGGGCAAGGTGTCTGGTAACATGTCCGAATATAAACAATGCAGCTATTCCCTCCGCAAGGCTATTAAACAAGCTAAGCGTCAGTACAGAGACAAAGTGGAATCTCAATTCAATGGCTCAGACACAAGAGGCATGTGGCAGGGTCTACAGTCAATCAGGGGCTACAAGAAGAAACCCAGCCCAGTCACGGACCAGGATGTCTTGCTCCCAGGCAGACTAAATAACATTTTTGCCCGCTTTGAGGACAATACAGTGCCCCTGACACGGCCTGCAACGAAAACATGCGGTCTCTCCTTCACTGCAGCCGAGGTGAGTAAGACATTTAAACGTGTTAACCCTCGCAAGGCTGCAGGCCCAGACGGCATCCCCAGCCGCGCCCTCAGAGCATGCGCAGACCAGCTGGCCGGTGTGTTTACGGACATATTCAATCAATCCCTATACCAGTCTGCTGTTCCCACATGCTTCAAGAGGGCCACCATTGTTCCTGTTCCCAAGAAAGCTAAGGTAACTGAGCTAAACGACTACCGCCCGTAGCACTCACTTCCGTCATCATGAAGTGCTTTGAGAGACTAGTCAAGGACCATATCACCTCCACCCTACCTGACACCCTAGACCCACTCCAATTTGCTTACCGCCCAAATAGGTCCACAGACGATGCAATCTCAACCACACTGCACACTGCCCTAACCCACCTGGACAAAAGGAATACCTATGTGAGAATGCTGTTCATCGACTACAGCTCGGCATTCAACACCATAGTACCCTCCAAGCTCGTCATCAAGCTCGAGACCCTGGGCCTCGACCCCGCCCTGTGCAACTGGGTACTGGACTTCCTGACGGGCCGCCCCCAGGTGGTGAGGGTAGGCAACAACATCTCCTCCCCGCTGATCCTCAACACGGGGGCCCCACAAGGGTGCGTTCTGAGCCCTCTCCTGTACTCCCTGTTCACCCACGACTGCGTGGCCACGCACGCCTCCAACTCAATCATCAAGTTTGCGGACGACACAACAGTGGTAGGCTTGATTACCAACAACGACGAGACGGCCTACAGGGAGGAGGTGAGGGCCCTCGGAGTGTGGTGTCAGGAAAATAACCTCACACTCAACGTCAACAAAACTAAGGAGATGATTGTGGACTTCAGGAAACAGCAGAGGGAACTCCCCCCTATCCACATCGATGGAACAGTAGTGGAGAGGGTAGCTAGTTTTAAGTTCCTCGGCATACACATCACAGACAAACTGAATTGGTCCACTCACACTGACAGCGTCGTGAAGAAGGCGCAGCAGTGCCTATTCAACCTCAGGAGGCTGAAGAAATTCGGCTTGTCACCAAAAGCACTCACAAACTTCTACAGATGCACAATCGAGAGCATCCTGGCGGGCTGTATCCACGCCTGGTATGGCAACTGCTCCGCCCTCAACCGTAAGGCTCTCCAGAGGGTAGTGAGGACTGCACAACGCATCACCGGGGGCAAACTACCTGCCCTCCAGGACACCTACACCACCCGTTGTTACAGGAAGGCCATAAAGATCATCAAGGACATCAACCACCCGAACCACTGCCTGTTCGCCCCGCTATCATCCAGAAGGCGAGGTCAGTACAGGTGCATCAAAGCTGGGACCGAGAGACTGAAAAACAGCTTCTATCTCAAGGCCATCAGACTGTTAAACAGCCACCACTAACATTGAGTGGCTGCTGCCAACACACTGTCATTGACACTGACCCAACTCCAGCCATTTTAATAATGGGAATTGATGGGAAATGATGTAAATATCACTAGACACTTTAAACAATGCTACCTATATAATGTTACTTACCCTACATTATTCATCTCATATGCATATGTATATACTGTACTCTACATCATCGACTGCATCCTTATGTAATACATGTATCACTAGCCACTTTAACTATGCCACTTTGTTTACTTTGTCTACACACTCATCTCATATGTATATACTGTACTCGATACCATCTACTGTATGCTGCTCTGTACCATCACTCATTCATATGGACCACCCATACGTAGAATGTATGCACACATGACTGTAAGTCGCTTTGGATAAAAGCGTCTGCTAAATGGCATATATTATTATTATTATTATATATCCTTATGTACATATTCCTTATCCCCTTACACTGTGTATAAGACAGTAGTTTTGGAATTGTTAGTTAGATTACTTGTTGGTTATCACTGCATTGTCGGAACTAGAAGCACAAGCATTTCGCTACACTCGCATTAACATCTGCTAACCATGTGTATGTGACAAATAAAATTTGATTTGATTTGATTTTTGATTCAGCACGTTCGACGTGTCCTCCAGCGCCTTCTAGAGAATTGTCTTTATGTGAAGGCTGAGAAGTGCACTTTTCATGCCTCCTCCGTCACATTCCTTGGTTCTGTTATTTCCGCTGAAGGCATTAAGATTGATCCCGCTAAGGTCCAAGCTGTCATTGATTGGCCCGTTCCTAAGTCACGTGTCGAGCTGCAGCGCTTTCTCGGCTTCGCGAATTTCTATCGTCGTTTCATCCGTAATTTCGGTCAGGTGGCAGCTCCTCTCACAGCCCTTACTTCTGTCAAGACGTGCTTTAAGTGGTCCGTTTCCGCCCAGGGAGCTTTTGATCTTCTCAAGAATCGTTTTACATCCGCACCTATCCTTGTTACACCTGACGTCTCTAGACAGTTCGTTGTCGAGGTTGACGCGTCAGAGGTGGACATGGGAGCCATTCTTTCTCAGCGCTCCCTCTCTGACGACAAGGTCCACCCTTGCGCGTATTTTTCTCATCGCCTGTCGCCGTCGGAACATAACTATGATGTGGGAAACCGCGAACTGCTCGCCATCCGCTTAGCCCTAGGCGAATGGCGACAGTGGTTGGATGGGGCGACCGTTCCTTTTGTCTTTTGGACTGACCGTAGTAACCTTGAGTACATCCGTTCTGCCAAACGACTTAATGCGCGTCAGGCTCGTTGGGCGCTGTTTTTCGCTCGTTTCGAGTTCGTAATTTCTTATCGTCTGGGCTCTAAGAACACCAAGCCTGATGCTTTATCTCGTCTCTTCAGTTCTTCAGTAGTCTCCACCGACCCCGAGGAGATTCTCCCTGAGGGGCGTGTTGTCGGGTTGACCGTCTGGGGAATTGAGAGGCAGGTTAAGCAAGCACTCACTCACACTCCGTCGCCGCGCGCTTGTCCTAGGAACCTTCTTTTCATTCCCGTTCCTACTCGTATGGCCGTTCTTCAGTGGGCTCACTCTGTCAAGTTATCCGGCCACCTCGGCGTTCGGGGTACGCTTGCTTCCATCCGCCAGCGTTTTTTGGTGGCCCACTCGGGATCGTGACACGCGTCGTTTCGTGGCTGCTTGTTCGGTCTGCGCGCAGACTAAGTCCTGTAACTCCCCTCCTGCCGGCCGTCTCAGACCGCTTCCCATTCCCTCTCGACCGTGGTCTCACATCGCCTTAGATTTTATCACCGGACTGCCTTCG
Source organism: Oncorhynchus gorbuscha (assembly GCF_021184085.1). Classification (NCBI taxonomy): domain Eukaryota; kingdom Metazoa; phylum Chordata; class Actinopteri; order Salmoniformes; family Salmonidae; genus Oncorhynchus; species Oncorhynchus gorbuscha. The sequence goes on along the minus strand of NC_060182.1, from coordinate 31,101,311 downwards.
TCAGCGGGGAAGACTGTTATTCTTACGGTTGTCGATAGGTTCTCTAAGGCGGCTCATTTTATTCCCCTCGCTAAACTCCCTTCTGCTAAAGAAACGGCACAAATCATCATCGAGAATGTTTTCAGAATTCATGGCCTTCCGTCAGACGTCGTTTCGGACAGGGGTCCGTAATTCACGTCTCAATTTTGTAAGGAGTTTTGCCGTTTGATTGGGGCTTCCGTCAGTCTCTCTTCCGGCTTTCACCCCCAGTCTAACGGTCAAGCAGAACGGGCCAATCAGACTATTGGTCGCATCTTACACAGTCTTTCTTTTCGTAACCCTGCGTCTTGGTCAGAACAGCTCCCCCTGGGCAGAATACGCCCACAACTCGCTTCCTTCGTCTGCGACCGGGCTATCTCCTTTTCAGAGTAGCCTCGGGTACCAGCCTCCGCTGTTCTCGTCTCAGCTCGCCGAGTCCAGCGTCCCCTCCGCTCAGGCTTTTGTCCAACGTTGTGAGCGCACCTGGAAGAGGGTCAGGTCTGCACTTTGCCGTTATAGGGCGCAGACTGTGAGAGCCGCTAATAAGCGTAGAACTAAGAGTCCTAGATATTGTCGCGGTCAGAGAGTATGGCTCTTCACTCAAAACCTTCCCCTTAAGACAGCTTCTCGCAAGTTGACCCCGCGGTTCATTGGTCCATTCCGTATTTCTCAGATCATTAATCCTGTCGCAGTGCGACTTCTTCTCCCGTGATATCTTCGTCGCGTCCACCCGGTCTTCCATGTCTCCTGTGTTAAGCCCGTCCTTCGCGCCCCCGCTCGTCTCCCCCCCCCATCCTTGTCGAGGGCGCACCTATCTACAGGGTCCGTAAGATTTTGGACATGCGTCCTCGGGGCCGTGGTCCCGAGGTCATCAGTACCTAGTGGATTGGGAGGGGTACGGTCCTGAGGAAAGGAGTTGGGTTCCCTCTCGGGACGTGCTGGACCGTTCGCTGATCGATGATTTCCTCCGTTGCCGCCAGGTTTCCTCCTCGAGTGCGCCAGGAGGCGCTCGGTGAGTGGGGGGGTACTGTCATGTATTGTCATATTATGTCTTGTTCCTGTTCTTTCTCTTCACTCCGTCTCCCTCTGCTGGTCGTATTAGGTTACCTTCTCTTCCTCTCCTTCCCCCAGCTGTTCCTCATCTTCTCTAACTACCTCGTTCACCCTTTTCCCACCTGTTCCCTTTTTCCCTCTGATTAGGTCTCTATTTCTCTCTCTGTTCCTGCTTCTGTCTTTGTCAGATTCTCGTTTGAGTTTCTCATGCCAGAACCAAACTATTGTCTCGTTTGCTTCACCCTTGTCCCGTCCTGTCGGAATCTGCCTGTTCATCTGATGCTACGTGTGATCAGGTACCTCTGTCCTCTACGACCCACGCCTACCCAGAGAGACCAGCAGTCTGTCGCCTCTAACCCAGCTATTCTCCTCTGCTGCTAAGAAGGGGACTCTTCTGAAATTCATTCATTTGTCGCCCTCTCTGCGAGTTGTCTATTTTGCCATTATATACATCTGAAGAGGATCTTTGTCTTCCCTGTGTTTTGACATTAAAGGACTCTGTATTTGTTAAACCGCTTTTGGGTCCTCACTCACGTGCATAACATAGTGTGATGTGGGTGTTGTGTGGTGTTGGTGTAGTGTGGTGTAGTGTAGTGTAGTGTGGTGTAGTGTGGTGCAGTGTAGTGTAGTGTACTGTGGTGTGGTGTAATGTGGTGTAGTGTAGGGTGGTGTGGTGTGGGTGTAGTGTGGTGTGGTGTAGTGTGGGTGTAGTGTGGTATAGTGTGGTGTAGGGTAGTGTGGGTGTAGTGTAGGGTGGTGCGGTGTATTGTAGTGTGGTGTGGTGTAGTGTTGTGTGGTGTATTGTAGTGTAGTGTAGTGTAGTGTAGGGTGGTGTGGTGTAGTGTAGTGTGGTGTGGTGTAGTGTGGGTGTAGTATGGTGTAGTGTTGTGTGGTGTGGTGTGATGTGGTAGTGTGGTGTGGTGCGGCTTAGTGTAGTGTGGTGTAGTGTACTGTAGTGTGGTGTAGTTTAGTGTAGTGTGGTGTGGGTGTGGTGTGGTGTAGTGGGGTGTGGTGTAGTGTTGTGTGGTATGGGGTAGAGTAGTGTGGTATGGTGTAGTGTGGTGTAGTGTGGTATAGTTAACTGTAGTGTACTGTGCTGTGGCGTAGTGTACTGTAGTGTGGTGTAGTGCTGTGTACTTTGGTGTAGGGTGGTGTGGTGTGGGTGTAGTGTAGTGTAGGGTGGTGTGGTGTTGTGTAGTGTGGTGTGGTATAGGGTAGTGTACTGTAGTGTAGTGTGGTGTGGTGTAGTTAACTGTAGTGAGGTGTACTGTGGTGTGGTGTAGTGTACTGGTGTGTGGTGTACTGTTGTGTACTGTTGTGCAGTGTGATGTAGTGTAGGGTGGTGTGGTGTGGTGTAGCGATTTGTGTGGTGTAGTGTGGTGCAGTGTACTGTGGTGTGGTGTAGTGTAGTGTGGTGTAGTGTTGCGTGGTGTAGTGTGGTGCAGTGTAGTGTGGTGTGGTGTGTTGATGTGTAGTGTGGTGTGGTGTGGTGTGGTGTAGTGTAGTGTGGGGTGGTGTGGTGGTGGTGTGGTGTAGTGTAGTGTAGTGTAGTGTGGTGTGGTGTAGTGTAGTGTAGTGCAGTGTAGTGTAGTGTGGTGTAGTGTAGTGTAGTGGGCTGTGGTGTGGTGAAGCCTAGCACAGGGGTGCCGCCGAGGATGTTGGCTTGACAACGCCTCACTCAACTGGAGGCCAGTTTTATCAACACCCTACTCTGCAGACAAAACAAACTGTTCCTAACAATCTCAACACTGTTCCTAAGTAGCCCCACTCACATACAACACAACATCACCCTCCTCCTCTCAGCTTGGAATATTCCCAAGACCATGTGACTGAGTTGGTTGTTGGGAAGTGCCACAGGAACATTAAAGATGTGTTTTCAATTCTCCCTTGGGTCATATTGTTTGTGTTAAATGTGAGAGGCCTTGGCTAAAAGCATCTGCAATATGACAGCATTATCTAGATAGATTCCAAATAAGGAGAGAAAGTGCTAACCCCCAAATAGTCAGATTGATGTACCTTAACACGTTCTCAACTTCAATTACAGAAACAGTTGGTCTCTTTACAGTGAGTTGGACAGCATACACTTTAAATACCCATACTTGGCATAGATGTGCATGTTTAGGATGATGTGTTTCAATTGTGAGCCCAAGGCATGTCACTGATATGTACCAGCCTTGATCCTGATTGACCACATCAATACACTCATTTCCATAGCTCCATAGTTCTTGCCTTGACTTCTCTTCCCAGCAGTGCCAGATGTTTGGGAGGGAGATGGCTTGCCCAAGTCAAGACCCAGAGGTTTTTTAGACTTAGAGCACTTATTCCACACCTGTAGTAGTAGGTCTGCATGGCAAACTGTTTATTTGTTCTGTGGGTGGCTCCCCTGGCTCCCGCTGAACTACGGCTACCGCCGAATCTTAGAAACAAACAAGCTAGAGAGAGGCCTGGTTTGGCAGCTCCTCTCAGCAAGCTGAAGCCAAAACAATTAGAGAGGAGTAAGACGACTTATTATTATCACGACAATACTATTACCTTGCCATTCACCTCAGTAACAGGGTGACTAAACAACCTGCCTAACTCATAACCATCTAAATCTATGTCATTAGGTGAAGGGCACACAGAACCGGCGGTAGCCGATGATTGGTTGGAGTGATGGGTTCCTACCTTGGCAAGTCCTCTCATTGGTCAGCAGCTTGTAGCCCTTCTTGCAGCTGCACTCGAAGCTGCCCACTGTGTTCCGACACACGTGGTCACATCCCCCGTTGTTCAGGCGGCACTCGTCAATGTCTGAGGACAGAAAACACACACAGCAGAGAACTCACTCCAATGCACAGACAGGAAGAGAGAGAAAGAACAAGAGAAAGTGCAGTAGAGAGGGCGAGGGGGAGCGAGCAAGAGAGAGAGAGAGAGAGAGAGAGAGAGAGAGAGAGAGAGAGAGAGAGAGAGAGAGAGAGAGAGAGAGAGAGAGAGAGAGAGAAGAGAGAAAGAAAGACAGAAAGGAAGAAAGAACAAAAGGAAGAAAGAAAGAAAGAAAGAAAGAAAGAAAGAAAGAGAGAAAGAGAGAGACAGAGGGCAAGGATGTGGTGTGCGTTTGAGGGCTGAAATATGTATGTGTGATGGATGACTCTGGGGCCGAGCAGTCGGGGTGTTAAGTAGAGTACGATGATCCACACGGATGACTGGAGATCCATCCCAGAGAGAGAAGAGAGAGATGCACAGGGAAAGTGCATCAGGGATTTCTCCTTAGATCTGGGACGGGTATGATCTGGGTCTGTATGTGTTTAGAATAGATCACAGCTCTTACAGAGACAGCAAGGGGAGAACTATGTCTCAGCAGCACAGCCTCACCACAGCTCGACCATTCTTTTCATCGTGAATAACAAATCAATACATTATATGGCTCACCCGGGCTTTGATCGGGACTTGGACTGGCAAGTTCGATCAGACTAACTCTGAATCATCATTGTAAATGAAGCTTCCGTCTCTTGAGGGACAGTTTTGTACATCATCTGGTTAAAATAAATGCATCAGAAATGGAATAAAATAATAATTCTCTCCTGTCTCTCTCTTCAACTCTCCCCCTGAGAGGTCCCTTGCCCGCAGCAGGCCCCTGTTTTCTCTTGCCAGTGCTGTCTGAGGTTGTTTTCCTTTTCTTTCCTCTCAAACCAAACTAATAAACCCAATGTACTTTTATCAGAGTTATTAGCGTAACGTTATGAGTATTGAAGGGGAAGCAGACTCCTATTCTAGGCTTTTTGGCAGCATCAACAGTCTTGAGTTTCTCCACAGAGCTCTTCTCTCTCTTTCTCTCTCTCTCTTTGTTATCATCTCCTTGAAAGGTACTTCTAATCTAAAACGTTCTTACTCCCATGCTCTTGTTTGTATAAATTAAGAACAGCTTTTGATGAGTTGTGGGGATATCAAGCTATTTGTATTCGACAGCAACAACATATGGGTAGCTTGACAAATGGATGTGCTGCCAAAGCAGTACCCAGAAGAGCAGGGTCATTCGAATATACACAGTATTGAAGTGTTGGCATCATTAGACCTCAACTCTCCACTCTATCCCAATGTCAGAGCTGTGACAGAGGCAGAGGCTTCCGATGAGACAGAGGAGATGAGGCAGAGCAGGGTGGCAAGGCGCCACTGGGGAACCAGACAGCAGCAGTCCTACACGCCTCAACAATGCATCTCTGATTAGAGTGTCAGGTCCCTGCTCTCCATGGCCTGTGTGTGTGTGTGTGTGTGTGTGTGTGTGTGTGTGTGTGTGTGTGTGTGTGTGTGTGTGTGTGTGTGTGTGTGTGTGTGTGTGTGTGTGTGTGTGTGTGTGTGTGTGTGTGTGTGTGTGTGTGTGTGTGTGTGTGTGTGTGTGTGTGTGTGTGTGTTGGGGTGGGGCAGTAAGCAGTAAAACCTTAGGAACAGGCAAGATAGACCAAAAGGAAACACTACAAAGGATGAGTGGATAGTTTAGGAAGGAAAATAATGATTGACAGGCTTAACTGGTAGTGTAACAGGGTGACTGACAGAATACTATGCTTTAGAACATGAAGGACAAAGTGTGGGTTAAGTCTAGTGATAACACATTGTATGTGTGAGAGGTTGGGAGACTGTATGATTGACAATGTGAAAGGGGTGGAGATAATGTCATTGACAGGTGGATAGTTGCTGTTTGAGAGGATGAGTGGTGTGAGGTGAGAGTGGGAGACTGGCTTTGTGTATGTGTGTTAGGTTACCTTTGCAGGTCTTGCGGTCTGGCTGGAGAGTGAAGCCAACAGGACAGCTGCAGCGGACTCCGGTCACCGCGTCATGACACGTGCTGTCACAGCCACCGTTGTTCACTGCACACGTCTCTGAAGAGAGAAACACACATGCAGTACATCACAGTTAGACACACACACCGGGATCTATAGGTGGTGGAACTGATCCCAAAACCGGATGCTTTTCATTATCCTTTTTAAAAAGATGTCTATTATACAATGCAGTTCCAAAGAGGATAATACAAAGACACAGAAGAGACGGGAAAGTGCTTCAGTAGTTTGCTCCTGTGTGGAACAAGGGAAATGAACAAGAGGGCACAGTTAGATAATGCAACACATGATACTATGAATGATAGAGGATCAGAGTACTAAGAACATAGTGTCAAGACATAAACAAATGAGTGTGTGCACACGTGGATGTTTGGCTGCTTTTGGGACAAGGTGAGTTAAACTCCCCCACCCCCATTCCTCCCCCAACTTCCTCACAGGACATCAACCAACTCCTCTCATCAGGCCGGCAGCTCTTCCTCCAGACAGTTGAGGTCAAAATATATATATTTTTTACCCTGGCTTTGACAAGAGCTTCCAGGCATTTTGGGGATAAAAAAGCAATTTCACCAGGCCAGTCCGTGCGTTAGCCTGATTGATTTGAAGAATGGAGGTCATTTAGTCAGGGAAGGGAGGGTAGTCCAGCTCCTCTCTAGACACTGACACGTTTCACAGAGAAGACTGACTTTCAACAAGAAGCAGAAGAGAAGAAATTTGTTAGCACTTTAAAGAGCTTGGTGTCCGTCTGCGAGCAGGAACAGGCTTTTGGCAGCCATCGCCAAAAGCTTCAAACACTCTGGAGAAATAACACCATTGAAAAACAAAACCTGATCTACTCTGGGAAATCACGATACCTTTGCTACAAGGGCATCTGGTCACTCTTAGAGAAGCACATTGCATCACTTTGCCTCTAATAAGCTGAGGGATACCAGTCGGCAGTTATTTCACAAACTAGGTCTATTAAAGACCCAAGAGCCTATCTCATAAAGAGCACCGGAACAGCTGGCCTGGTCGTGGGCTTCACCGCAGACTGCTGAGAGGGTTGAAACTGGTGTGGAGAGGGCTTCTCACACGTGGCACCACAGAGGAAGCACAGCTGCCCCAGTCTCCACAGAGAATAACTGCATCTCTGTGGGGAATACCTAAGCTAACATGAAACTGTGCTACAGGGAGCAGCCATGATGGGGCAGACCAAACCCCTTTGATACACATCAACTCTACTGCAAGTCATAGATCAAGGAATGCTATTTAGGTGGGAGAAAGTGTTAAAGTGTTTATTGCTTGTTTCACATCTGGAAGACAGTGGCATCACGGCGACACTGTGACAGAGATCCCAAGCAGTTTGGTGCTGATATGGGCCTGGGGCTGGCTCTGGCTGTAACCTAAAGACCATGACTCAGCCATCCTGTGAAAGTCCATGGGCGCTGCGCTGGGTTAGAGAGAGAGAGAGAGAGCATTCCTAGCGAAACACGGTGGTGCTGTGCGGGGGAGAGTGGCACAGCCAGTGTGTTTGTCCAAGTCGCACACTGTCTGTGAGGTACTGAGAGTTGGCAGACCGGGTGATGCAGCACTGTCACGACATGCCTCCAAAACGCTAAGAGAGGCAGTATCACACCAAACACTAATGATCATGAGGGTAGAGAAATATTTATGATGATTATGGCTTGCCAAAAAGGAAGAGGGAGACACGCTCTGGTATGTGTGTGGGTTGTGTTTTCTGGATACAGGATGCAGACCAGCCACGTCCACACTCAGTGTATTGGGTTATATGGGCAGACTTTAGTAAATATTCACAATATGAAGGCTCTGATATGTACAGTGTTGATTTGCATCAGTTCCAGATGTTGATGTAATGTACAGTGTACCTATCTCCCTGAAGCAATAACAAAGCTTTGTCATTTGACTGCCAAATTACACCTACGTGGTGATAAGCTGTGGTTGTTTGCCAAGGGGCGACATACCGCTTGCTGGCTGCCAATAAAATACATTTGATTTTGGGAGGACATAGGCAACAAGTCCAAAGTGGCTGTTACTATCAATTGGATAGTTGAACCAAAGATTTTATAAGCATTAAAAATGAGAAATCAGCATTGAGTTATGTGTGGTTTATTTGAACAACAACAAAGAAACACAGACACACACACATACTCCTCCAAACCCAAGCCTCTGAGTTCACCTTGCAGCAGACATGCAGTTAGAATTGGGTTATTCTGAAAATAGTGCACAAAAAGGTTATTTCAGATGGAAGAAAAATGATGTAGGGAATGCTTTGTCAATAATAAAAAAACAATAGGACGATAACAACCCCTGAAAATGGTTTGCAAATTTCCTTTACTGCTGTAGCTTTGAAAGCAACCCCAAGAGCGAGCTTTAGTCAGACTTGGCTGTATGGATTTCTGGACTCATTAAGCAATGCTCTTTGAGCTCAGTTTGAGCTGACTGAAACCTCAGCAGAAAGCATGAGCCACCATGGTAACTCACTCACAATGATCTATTTCCCCCTCTCTCTCTCTCTCTCTCTCTCTCTCTCTCTCTCCCTCCTCCTCTCCCTCTCTCTCTCTCCTCCCCTCTCTATCTCTCTCCCTCCCTTTCCCTCTCCCCCTGTCTTCTTCTTCTCTCTCTCTCTCTCTCTACTCTCTCTCTCTCTCTCTCTCTCTCTCTCTCTCTCTCTCTCTCTCTCTCTCTCTCTCTCTCTCTCTCTCTCTCTCTCCCTCCCATCCTCCCTCTCCCTCCCTTTCCCTCTCCCTGTCTTCTTCTCTCTCTCTCTCTCTCTCTCTCTCTCTCTCTCTCCCTCTGTCCCTTTCCCTCTCCCTCTGTCTTCTCTCTCTCTCTCTCTCTCTCTCTCTCTCTCTCTCTCTCTCTCTCTCTCTCTCTCTCTCTCTCTCTCCCTCCTCCTCTCCCGCTCTCCCTCCGTCTTCTTCTTCTCTCTCTCTCTCTCTCACTCGCTCTCTCTCTCTGTCTCTCTCTCTCTGCTTATTTTTCTTGTCACTTCTGTCAGATCATAACAGCATAATTTATACAGCAAGAGAGTGACTGTTTTACACTCTACACCCAATCTTAAATGTTAAGAGTAATGTTGAAAAACATCAAACCTGTAATGTACATTTCTCCAAGTGGAAGAATACGTAAAACATTAGAACAGAGAGGTATTCTATGTTCAGTCTATTGTGTGGCTGAGTGTCAAGTCATGGCCGTGCCTCTGGCTCCCTCTCAAGCACTAACACTCTGTGAAAGCATTCCAAAACCGGCCACGGATAGGTGCTCGGCACAGCTCAGGGCTTAATTCTCTTCCTAGCAGTTGTATCAAAACACAAATAAACATCAGGGCCCTTGGCTTGGCCTGTTTCTAAAGAGCCATCACAGTAATTGGAAGAGAGAGGTTGAGGACTTTGAGTCGGGCTATTCACTTAGCCTGGCTTTCACCAGCACATCCACATGCAGCCCTCAAAGGAGGCATAGAAAGTTTATGAAAGGCTCAGACAGAACAGATTGGACAGGGATTAACTCTAGGTAGGGAAGGGCTGCTCTATGATACAGAACCAGGAAGTATATTCTAAAGTCTCTATATTGTAGCATTCAATACATCCCATATATCTCTTATCTGTCTTTCATTTTCATCATATTGTTTTGTGCTGGTAAGTTGAAGGCTTATTTTCCTAACAGCAGCTGTGTTTTGAAAAGACGTGGTTTGACATGGGTAGCCACCATTGTTATTGAAAGGGCATTCACAGAAGGAAGAGGAAGGTGGGGAGGTGCCAAAGGTCAGGGGTCAGAGAGGGATGATGCCCCTTTGGGAGGGGTGCAATGTGTGTTAGGTTAGTTAGTTTCCCCCGGGTCGGCCGGCCTACACCCCACACCCATATGGAAGGACAGAGGGGCGCAGTCAGGAGGAGTCAGGGGGTCAGTGGAGCCCCCCAGAGAGGAGCCAGAGGAGCCAGAGGAACAGAGATATTTACCATTGGGGAACAGCTGTGGGGCTGCCTGGTTCTGGACACTCCTCTCCCCTGCGCACACATATACACATACATTGCAAAAATACTGCTTTAGTGCTCCATTTAGAAACATGGGCCGAACATCTGAGATGTCCTCATGAGAATAATCCTCTATGTATATAATACCGTACTTTAGTGGTGTACTGTTCAATGCCCCCATTTCTGGGTTCACTAAGCATATTCATGAAACACATAAGCCATCCATCTCTCCCGGATGAAACACTCAGAATCAATGCCCAGAGGAGTTGCAGAAAACCATTGATTTGTCACAAGGGCAAAACTATTGATACTAATTGTACTATTGATAATGAATGGATGGCTGGCCAGACAATGTTGTGTACATTCTAAATCAAAACAGAAAATGGCTATGATAGATTACTCGCTAGAACCAGAGGGTCACCTCTAATGACAAAGGCAGACAAAGGCAGACAAAGGCAAACCATGCAATCATGCACATACAAGAGCCTCACGTTCAAGAAGGGGGCAGACTAGAGGTAAAGCCAAGTTAGTGCAAACTCTGCAAGCCATTATAGCAAGAGTCATATACAGTAGTTAGTGGTTGGTAAGAGAAGACAGGTCAGAGACGGACAGATTTACCATCATGCTTTGCTGCCAGGCATTCAGGGTTAAAAAGAAGAAGTTGTGGCATCTCAGAGCATGGTGATACTGTTGTGTTAATGTTGTGTGACACTCTACTCTCTTCCACATGCTTAGAACATGTATTCCTCTGGTGTCATTCAGGTGAATTAGGGATGACACATGTCACTCTCTGTTTTCATAGAAACGCATGAGAACCGTTGAGGATTCTTTACCTCAGCGCGGAGACCGCACACACACAGCATGCACTGTTTACATCCTCTGTTGCCATGGATATGCCAATATGACTGGGTGATTCCAGGCCAGCATAGGCCGAAAATATTTTGGGTATCTCAAGATTGTTTTACTCATGCGTGAGTGTGTGCGCATATATGTGTGTGTGTGTGTGTGTGTGTATGTGTGTGTACGCAAAGGTGTAAAGTAATTAAGTAAAAATACTTTAAAGTACTACTTAAGTGGTTTTTAGGGGTATCTGTACTTCACTATTTCTATTTTTTGACAACTTTTACTTTTACTCCGCTACATTCCTAAATAAAATAATGTACTTTTTACTCCATACATTTTCTCTGACACCCAAAAGTACTCGTTAATTTTTTAATTTTTAGCAGGACAGGAAAATGGTCCAATTCAAACACTTATCAAGAGAACATCCCTGGTCATCCCTACTGCCTCTGATCTGGAGGACTCACTAAACAGAGAACATCCCTGGTCATCCCTACTGCCTCTGATCTGGAGGACTCACCAAACAGAGAACATCCCTGGTCATCCCTACTGCCTCTGATCTGGAGGACTCACCAAACAGAGAACATCCCTGGTCATCCCTACTGCCTCTGATCTGGAGGACTCCCCAAACAGAGAACATCCCTGGTCATCCCTACTGCCTCTGATCTGGAGGACTCACCAAACAGAGAACATCCCTGGTCATCCCTACTGCCTCTGATCTGGAGGACTCACTAAACAGAGAACATCCCTGGTCATCCCTACTGCCTCTGATCTGGAGGACTCACCAAACAGAGAACATCCCTGGTCATCCCTACTGCCTCTGATCTGGAGGACTCACCAAACAGAGAACATCCCTGGTCATCCCTACTGCCTCTGATCTGGCAGACTCACCAAAAATAAATGCTTTGTATGTATGAGTGCTGTAGTGTGCCCCTGGCTATCAGTACATTTAAAAAAAAAGAACATTGTGCCATCTAGTTTGCTTAATATCAGGAATTGGAAAGGATTTATACTTTTACTTTTGATACTTAAGTATATTTAAAACCAAACACTTTTAGAATATTTTAGCAATTACATTTACCTTTGATACAAAAGTATATTTAAAACCAAACATTTTTAGACTTTTACTCAAGTAGTATTTTACTGGGTGACTCACTTTTACTTGAGTCATTTTCTATTAAGGCATCTTTACATTTACTCAAGTATGACAAGTATTTCTACCACTGTTGGTGTGTGTGTGTGTGTGTGTGTGTGTGTGTGTGTGTGTGTGTGTGTGTGTGTGTGTGTGTGTGTGTGTGTGTGTGTGTGTGTGTGTGTGTGTGTGTGTGTGTGTGTGTGTGTGTGCGTGCGTGGCGTGTGTGTGTGCGTGTGTGTGTGTGGCGTGTGTGTGTGTGTGTGTGTGTGTGTGTGTGTGTGTGTGTGTGTGTGTGTGTGTGTGTGTGTGTGTGTGTGTGTGTGTGTGTGTGTGTGTGTGTGCGTGCGTGCGTGTGTGTGTGGATGGCGTGTGTGTGTGTGTGTGTGTGTGTGTGTGTGTGTGTGTGTGTGTGTGTGTGTGTGTGTGTGTGTGTGTGTGTGTGCATGCGTGTGTGCGTGCGTGCGTGTGTGTGCGTGCGTGTGTGCGTGCGTGTGTGTGTGGATGGCGTAGTGTGTGTGTGTGTGTGTGTGTGTGTGTGTGTGTGTGTGTGTGTGTGTGTGTGTGTGTGTGTGTGTGTGTGTGTGTGTGTGTGTGTGCGTGCGTGTGTGCGTGCGTGTGTGTGTGCGTGCGTGCGTGTGGATGGCGTAGTGTGACTAGCCTCTAAGATGATGCAGATCCTGAGCATGTCTGCATCTGCCTGTTATTTGGAGAGGTTTATGACCTGCTGTACTAACAGCTTGTATACTTCCACTTGATAGCTGCTCCTTTCTGTTTTGTTACGCTTTGCTTTACAGAAACGTACTGTATGTGCAAACACACTGGGGACCAGAAGTACAGGGAAGGTTACAGTGTGTTAATCCAACTTTGATGGAACGTTTGATTTGGTAATCTGATGAGTTTCCCTTACAGTAAACCAGATCATACAGTACATCACTTACTGACTGTATGTGTGTGTGTGCTTATTTGCGTGTCTGTGACAGAGATGGGAATAAGTAAGCTATATGTTTAGATATATCGCACCATGCTAATTTGATGTGTGTGTTTTTCTCCATATCGGGGAGCTCTACTGATACGTATGTTTACAGCATACAGAAGTAAATGTGTTGAGACTTGCCCCATAAACTCGAAACCCCCAACAATGCACTAAAAGTGACTGATGGGAAAGATGAAAGGCAAAATGTTTCAAATAGAAGAGTGCTTTGCACTGCCCAGTGAATGATGACTGAGTTTGGGTGGAGAGACTGAGACAACAGAATTAATGAAGACGTGCCACAGTGCATCACCACAATGAGTTTTGAAAAAACGAAAAAACGACATCGAAATCAATAGACACTGTAGGACTACCAGGGTCAACAATGGTTTAGTTGGTCCTGTTCCAGTGTTATTCATGGGACTGAGAGTATTGAAGTGGTAGTCACTGTTCAATTCAACTACTGTAGTCTAGTATATTGGGGCTATATGAACAGAATACTCTAATTTACATAAAGGTTGCTTTGGTTGTTTTTCGGTTTTGAATCATCCTCCATTACTGCTATAACAAAAAAACTCTTACATCGTTATTTGGTCACATTTTCACTGAGGAAATTAATTTTAACTGGGAGTCTCCATCTCCCAGTCTGTGCTGTCTGGCTGTCTTTAGTAATGTTAGTGCCTGGCTGAAGCAGTCCCAATCATCCTGTCAGTCAGCCTGCTGTGAGGGGCTCGTTTGGCGGTTTGTTTATTTTATTGTGGTTATATTAACTAATAGTGCCTCTTGGAGAGATGGAGTGCATCAGCACCAAACCGCAGAGTGGGCTGCTACCACAACTCCCCGTCCCCCTTGTCTCCCTCCTCTGCAATCCACCGTACCTCCAGAGCATGTGGAGGGAAACTCAAGACCCTAACTGCCTGAGCGCTCCCTAATCTGTCACGTCAGGCGCAGATTTCTTCGGTTTTGGTAATGGTGGCTCAGACATCGAATTTGGCCACGGCAGACTTTGTGGCGTCCTGGCAGCCTCGCTAGAGTACAGTGGTAATGATAGGGTGGTTGACCAGGCCTTGACATGGGCCTGGATCTCATCAGCACCGTGGTGGAGGGCGGAGGGACTAGACAACCTGAGCCAGCCAGACAATCAGCCACTGAAACCAGGCAACCAGTCAACCAAAACAGCTGACCAGCCACCGACACCAGCCAACCAGCCTTTCCACAGCCTCGATTCACTTACAAAACAGCAAAAGCTGAACTAAAAATATGCTATGTATCCACCTGACAGAAAACACCAATCAATCTGGTTCAACGTGTCTCTTTCCATGGGTCATTCTACACAGCCTCGATTTAATTACTTCATGTCAACCATAGCAAACAACATTTACAAATGTCAATGAAGGTTTAGGATGGCTTTGATTAGGTATACTTTCAGTGTAACATCATTGAGGAGTTGACCAAAGGCCCAAAGAGTAGAGGAGCTGCGTCTGGCTACATGGGGTGGTGAAGCGGAAGCTGAGGAAGCACAGTGTCCAGCGAAGCAGGGAGAGAGGAAAGAGCTAATGCAGCCAGAGAGAGAGAGAGAGAGAGAGAGAGAGAGAGAGAGAGAGAGAGAGAGAGAGAGAGAGAGAGAGAGAGAGAGAGAGAGAGAGAGAGAGAGAGGGTCACATCTGTAGGCTGCAGCAGAGAGAGGCATAGCTTTTGTCTTTGTGTGTAATAGCCAAAGCAGCAGAAGTGGACTCTTGGCGATGTAGATGCCTCTGGAACTACCTGGTAATATGTACGGTTGTGGATATGATTGATACAGTACATGTCATATTCTATCTCAGAGCACATCCTTCAGGTAGTTATCCTCCACAACCCGTCCAATGGGTGCTGACTCACCTACACATGTCTTTCCATCAGTGTGGAGGGCAAACTTCATGTGACACGCACATCTGGGGCCGTGGTCCGTCTCCTCACAGATGTGCTGGCAACCCCCGTTGCCGTAGTTACAGGTCACTGTCAAGGAGCACACAGTTAGAGCAGAAGGAACATGCTGCACTGTCATCTGTGTGCTGTGACATCATCACCCTCTCAACCTCGGTGTGATGGAGACGTTTTACACCTTGGTGTGAAGGAACTCACACCCCTAAACCATCACCTACTTAGTGGAATGGAGCAGAACTGCAGAGTTTGATTCTCACGGGACTCATATTGGAGTGAGAGTACCGCTTTTTTAGTGTGTGTGTGTGTGTGTGCACGTGTGAGTGTGTTTGTGGTGTGTTGATTGTGTCGACATTAGCATTCTCAATACAGCTGCGATGTCAGACTGCCAGAGGGTGAGAGCCAAGGCTTCCTCCTCCATTCTGTCTGCACTCTACTAACCCCGCGCCTTTTGCCCTTTTCCTAGGCTGTCACTTTTTTTTGGAATAACACTTCTCCAATCCTTACCCAAACACAGGCAAATCCCCCATCAGCCCCGGCCCCAGCCCTGACAGGATGAGCCTTGTTGCAAGGCAACAGGAAGTGTGTGCTGTCCATCACAATGGCTCTGTCTCACAGAAACCTGCTGACCGCTCCCTTAGTTACTCTATTTGTGTCAATTATCAGGCGGTATAAATCATTTGGTGTGATAAACTGACAGAATCACTTGGAAACAACCGGTTTCATACACTGTTTTAAAAATCTGTTGAATGCATCTATTGGAAGGTAGAATGAGCTGAATGTTCTGCTCCACCCTCCGTAATAATAAGTGATTTATATGGAGTCATACTATAATGACTCTGCTTTGTGTGTAGAGGGGAGCAGGGGGTCCACTTACACTTGCAGTCCCTCATGTTCCTGGTGAGCTGGAAGCCAGGCCTGCACTCGCAGGCGATGCCTCCCTTTGGTGTCTCCCGGCAGATGTGAGCACAGCCATGGTTCTTATCCATGCAGGTGGGGCCCTCCTTGGTGCCCTCTGATCGCACTGCAGGGAGAAGAGTGAGTTAGAGGTGACCTGATAGATTGTACTACTTACTACTCCTTGTCCAGATGCCACGCCCACATCAGAGGAGTCTGGTGGGAGGAGCTATAGGAGGACAGGCTCATTGTAATGTAATGGCTGGAATGGAACGGAGTCAAACATATGGTTTCCATATGTTTCATACTGTTCCATTTCCTTCATTCCAGCCATTACAATGAGCCTGTCCTCCTATAGCTCCTCCCACCAGTCTCCAGCCCACCCGCACACACACACACACACACACACACACACACACACACACACACACACACACACACACACACACACACACACACACACACACACACACACACACACACACACACACACACACACACACACACACACACACACACACACACACACACACACAGACTCTCTAACCCTGTCTGCTCCTGGTGACTGACATCCACAGTTGTCCATGTTCCAAATGTCCAGTGTTGATGATATCCTGTTAGAACACATTGTGCCAGGCTATAAAAACTAGCCCGCCTAGAGAAAGGATTTAACTCCCACCAGGAGTTGATCCTGAAGTCCTGTAAGCTTAATTGAGGTAATCCCTAACCGAAAAGAGGACACTAAGGAGACATTTAAACTTTCAGCCACATTCTTCAAACTCAGAGGCGTGCGAGGAGAGGCCTAAAAAACACACGGCACATTTCAGAGGTTAACTACACTCTAACCACAATGCTTTGGTTCAGTTAAAATGGGTCAGTTTTCTGTGGATGCATGGACCCATTATTTGTCCAAACCCAACAAAGGGATGCTTTTGTTGGACTCCATTATATACAGCCATCTTACAAAAGCTGAGTTTTTTTAGCCATTCAAAGCTACACTCAAAGAGCCATGCAGACACATCATTTTGATCTCATGTATGTATGAAGGTCACTTGTGCAACACCTTCCACGACTGAAGAGGATTCCATCCCAGGTCTCACTTGTGTTATAAATTATAACAGGAGTCAGTGTTATTTGTATTTATTTAACCTTTATTTAACTAGGCAAGTCAGTTAAGAACAAATTCTTATTTACAATGACTGCCTACCAAAAGGCAAAAGACCTCCTGCGGGGACGGGAGCTGGGATTACAAATACAAATAAATATATATATATAAATATAGGACAAAACACACGTCACGAGAAGAGAGACAACACTACCTAAAGAGAGACCTAAGACAACAACATAGCAAGGCCGCAACACATGACAACACAGCATGGTAGCAACACAACATGACAACAACGTGGTAGCAACAAAACATGGTAGCAGCACAAGACATGGTACAAACATTATTGGGCATAGCCAACAGCACAAAGGGTAAGAAGGTAGAGGCAACAAGACATCACGCAAAGCAGCCACAACTGTCAGTAAGATGTCCATGATGGAGACTTTGAATGAAGAGATTAAGATAAAACTGTTAGCTGCAGCGAACTGAAAAGAGGAGCGACCCAGGGATGTGTGTGCTTTGGGGACCTTTAACAGAATGTGACTGGCAGAACGGGTGTTGTATGTGGAGGATGAGGACTACAGTAGATATCTCAGATAGGAGAGAGTTATGCTACTATGTATTATGGATGACACCTTTATAGAGCACAGGCCGAGATTTGACTCAATGTCACTATTACAGCTGTAGTGACAAGCCCCAAACCCACTATCTCATTAAAAACCAAACACATCTCTCATCCCTGACTCCTGTCCCTCCTCTACCTCTATGTGTTTATAGGACACCAAATGGCGCCCTAATCCATATTTAGTGCACTACTTTTGACAAGGACCTGAAGGGCTCTGGTTAAAAGTACTGCACTATACATGTGTACATGACCGTAAGTACATCTCAGAACTACCCAAGGGCCAGGCCACCCATACAAAAACATATGCACACACTACTGTTAGGAGCTTTGGATAAAGATGTCTGCTAATTGGTAATTGTGTTATTATTATATATTACATGCTATAGAGGACTGCAATGTACCCTACATGGACAATCATGCTACTGTTTTCAAGTGCTTGCCCTGTGGACATACTGTATGATGTGATGATGAGAAAATACTGTCAGTGTAAATGTGCTGACGAACCATGGCAAAGAGACAAGAGCTGAGCCTAGTTTTATCCTTAATGCCTTATTTATGTACTTTAACGCCTGCCTTCATAGCCTTCCATAATTATACCCTCTTGTTTTCCATGTGTCGTGCCAACAAACTGAACTGGCCCTTTTATTTAGTTTCACTTAGTTGGGGCTGATGTCAGAGAGACAGATATGTTTCCAGGTGCCTCTCCACTTTGTTTTGTCTAGTTGAGGATGGGGGTGTTGATGGGTCGCATTAGTGCTGTCCATCACCTAAAGTCTGTTAAGAGGTCTTACCATGTCAGGATTCAGCATTTCTGACAAGCTTCCCAGCTTTTGCTTTCCTGATCTGTAAAAGGGGTGATGTGGCCCAGTCAGAAAGATGGGAGAGGCTGAGCAATCAGACACTGACTGTAAAAACAGACCGAGGACAGAGGGTCAACTCAGAACAAAAAACCCATTCCACCACAGCGGTTGAGACACATTAAGTACAGGGACGACGACTGGAGTCCACTGACCATATAACAACACACCCTCTTTAAGTTAAGGTGCAGTAAACCTCAGGAGGTCAATGCTGGGGAAACTCAAGCAGAAGTTGGAATTCAACAGTCCTTTCAAACTGCTCCATGCCAAACCCAACAGGCAGACGGGAGGTGAACCCAACACACAGGCAGACGGGAGATGAACCCAACACACAGGCAGACGGGAGGTGAACCCAACACACAGGCAGACGGGAGGTGAACCCAACACACAGGCAGACGGGAGATGAACCCAACACACAGGCAGAGGGAGGTGAACCCAACACACAGGCAGACGGGAGGTGAACCCAACACACAGGCAGAGGTGAACGGGAGGCAGAGGTGAACCCAACACACAGGCAGACGGGAGGTGAACCCAACACACAGGCAGACGGGAGGTGAACCCAACACACAGGCAGACGGGAGGTGAACCCAACACACAGGCAGAGGAGAGGTGAACCCAACACACAGGCAGACGGGAGGTGAACCCAACACACAGGCAGACGGGAGGTGAACCCAACACACAGACAGACGGGAGGTGAACCCAACACACAGGCAGAGGGGAGGTGAACCCAACACACAGGCAGAGGGGAGGTGAACCCAACACACAGACAGACCCAACACACAGGACGGAGGTGAACACACAGGCAACACACAGGCAGACGGGAGGTGAACCCAACACACAGACAGACGGGAGGTGAACCCAACACACAGACAGACCCAACACACAGGAGGTGAACCCAACACACAGGCAGAGGGGAGGTGAACCCAACACACAGGCAGAGGGGAGGTGAACCCAACACACAGAGAGACAGGAGGTGAACCCAACACACAGGCAGAGGGGAGGTGAACCCAACACACAGGCAGACGGGAGGTGAACCCAACACACAGGCAGAGGGGAGGTGAACCCAACACACAGACAGACGGGAGGTGAACCCAACACACAGACAGAGGGGAGGTGAACCCAACACACAGGCAGACGGGAGGTGAACCCAACACACAGACAGACAGGAGGGAGGTGAACCCAACACACAGGCAGACAGGAGGTGAACCCAACACACAGACAGACGGGAGGTGAACCCAACACACAGGTAGACAGGAGTTGAACACAACACACAGGCAGACGGGAGGTGAACCCAACACACAGACAGACAGGAGGTGAACCCAACACACAGACAGACGGGAGGTGAACCCAACACACAGGCAGACAGGAGGTGAACCCAACACACAGACAGACGGGAGGTGAACCCAACACACAGACAGACAGGAGGTGAACCCAACACACAGGCAGACGGGAGGTGAACCCAACACACAGGCAGACAGGAGGTGAACCCAACACACAGGCAGACGGGAGGTGAACCCAACACACAGACAGACGGGAGGTGAACCCAACACACAGGCAGAGGGGAGGTGAACCCAACACACAGACAAGAGGGGAGGTGAACCCAACACACAAACAGAGGGGAGGTGAACCCAACACACAGACAGAGGGGTAGTGAACCCAACAAACAGACAGATGGGAGGTGAACCCAACACACAGACAGAGGGGAGGTGAACCCAACACACAGACAGACGTCTGTGAACACAAAGAGGGATAGAGTTTTCCACTTGGCAGCCCCTAAGAGACTCAAGATCACTTACCAGGGTCACAACGTACATCCCCCAAATCTCCCCACACTCTCCCCACCTATATGAGACCTATCTGACACCCCTCTCCCTTAATACCGCAGACCCATCCATCAATAGCGGGTCGGGCAGGGGCCAGAAACTGGGCCCTGTTCTCTCTGAGGACCTATAAAAGCCCAAGTGCTGACACAATGGCCCTTTTCTCCCTGGCCATGCTATGGAACCACCCTCTGCAGTTCCCTTCAACTGGCTGCCAAATACCTACAGTTTTTATCATCACTACTACAGCTATTGTAATTTATGCGGGGTCTCTTGTCGAGAAATGAAATATAAATAAATAATAGGGATGCAGAAAGAAAAATGGCCCATCGCAAAGTAACTGGGAGAAGTGATGGAGGAAAATAAGGAACTGTGGCCTGCGAACACCAGCAGTCCACTGAAACAAGACCCATAAGACATAACTCTATGTGTAGAAACCAACACAAATATCACAGGGCACTTTATAGACGGATTGCTGGATAAGCAATATGGGTTAAAGTCATGGAGCCAGAGGGGAACCTTCCAAATGGTTACCAGGGGACAGGCTAGACATTGGTTCTCACACTATTGAACACGGAGAGCGATCATCAAAAACCACTGACTGCAGAGGTGGAAAAAAGAACACCCGGCAATTAGCACAAAGAACAGTAAGAGAGAGAAAAAGAGACCTTTTCCCCAGAAGCGACTTAGCAACAGCAGCAATATCCAACCAACCAGGTCGTGACCTGTAACACCAGACACTCAGGAGAGGCTTGTAACTCAGGGACTACTGTGCTGCAGTGCCACCGCAGCAGCCCAAAGCTAACTCATCTAGAACCACCTTCTCCCTCTCTGCTCCAGCTCCTGCTCCCTCTCTGCTCCTGCTCCAGCTCCTGCTCCCTCTCTGCTCCAGCTCCTGCTCCCTCTCTGCTCCAGCTCCTGCTCCCTCTCTGCTCCAGCTCCTGCTCCCTCTCTGCTCCAGCTCCTGCTCCCTCTCTGCTCCAACTCCTGCTCCCTCTCTGCTCCAGCTCCTGCTCCCTCTCTGATCCAGCTCCTGCTCCCTCTCTGCTCCAGCCCCTGCTCCCTCTCTGCTCCCTCTCTGATCCAGCTCCTGCTCCCTCTCTGATCCAGCTCCTGTTCCCTCTCTGCTCCAGCTCTGCTCCAGCTCCTGCTCCCTCTCTGCTCCAGCCCCTGCTCCCTCTCTGCTCCAGCCCCTGCTCCCTCTCTGCTCCAGCTCCTGCTCCGTCTCTGCTCCCTCTCTGCTCCAGCTCCTGCTCCCTCTCTGCTCCAGCTCCTGCTCCCTCTCTGCTCCAGCTCCTGCTCCCTCTCTGCTCCAGCTCCTGCTCCCTCTCTGCTCCAGCTCCTGCTCCCTCTCTGCCCCAGCTCCTGCTTCCCTCTCTGCTCCAGCTCCTGCTCCCTCTCTGCCCCAGCGCTCCAGCTCCTGCTCCCTCTCTGCTCCAGCTCCTGCTCCCTCTCTGCTCCAGCTCCCTGCTCCCTCTCTGCTCCAGACCCTGCTCCCTCTCTTCTCCAGCTCCTGCGCCCTCTCTGATCCAGCTCCTGCTCCCTCTCTGCTCCAGCTCCCTCTCAGCTCCAGCTCCTGCTCCCTCTCTGATCCAGCTCCTGCTCCCTCTCTGCTCCAGCTCCTGCTCCCTCTCTGCTCCAGCTCCTGCTCCCTCTCTGCTCCAGATCTCTCTCTGCTCCAGCTCCTGCCCTCTCTGCTCTCTCTGCTCCAGCTCCAGCTGCTCCCTCTCTGCTCCAGCTCCTGCTCCAGCTCCTGCTCCAGCTCTGCTCCAGCTCCTGCTCCCTCTCTGCTCCAGCCCCTGCTCCCTCTCTGCTCCAGCTCCTGCTCCCTCTCTGCTCCAGCTCCTGCTCCCTCTCTGCTCCAGCTCCTGCTCCCTCTCTGCTCCCCTCTCCTGCTCCAGCTCTGCTGCTCCCTCTCTGCTCCAGCTCCTGCTCCCTCTCTGCTCCAGCTCCTGCTCCCTCTCTGCTCCAGCTCCTGCTCTGCTCCAGCTCCTGCTCCCTCTCTGCTCCAGCTCCTGCTCCCTCTCTGCTCCAGCCCCTGCTCCCTCTCTGCTCCAGCTCCCTCTCTGCTCCAGCTCCTGCTCCCTCTCTGCTCCAGCTCCTGCTCCCTCTCTGCTCCAGCCCCTGCTCCCTCTCTGCTCCAGCTCCTGCTCCCTCTCTGCTCCAGCTCCTGCTGCTCCAGCTCCTGCTCCCTCTCTGCTCCAGCTCCTGCTCCCTCTCTGCTCCAGCTCCTGCTCCCTCTCTGATCCAGCTCCTGCTCCCTCTCTGCTCCAGCTCCTGCTCCCTCTCTGCCCCAGCTCCTGCTCCCTCTCTGCTCCAGCTCCTGCTCCCTCTCTGCCCCAGCGCCTGCTCCCTCTCTGATCCAGCTCCTGCTCCCTCTCTGCTCCAGCCCCTGCTCCCTCTCTGCTCCAGACCCTGCTCCCTCTCTTCTCCAGCTCCTGCGCCCTCTCTGATCCAGCTCCTGCTCCCTCTCTGCTCCCTCTCAGCTCCAGCTCCTGCTCCCTCTCTGATCCAGCTCCTGCTCCCTCTCTGATCCAGCTCCTGCTCCCTCTCTGCTCCAGCTCCTGCTCCCTCTCTGCTCCAGCTCCTGCTCTCTCTCTGCTCCAGCTCCTGCTCCCTCTCTGCTCCAGCACCTGCTCCCTCTCTGCTCCAGCCCCTGCTCCCTCTCTGCTCCAGCTCCTGCTCCCTCTCTGCTCCAGCTCCTGCTCCCTCTCTGCTCCAGCTCCTGCTCCCTCTCTGCTCCCTCTCTGCTCCAGCTCCTGCTCCCTCTCTGCTCCAGCTCCTGCTCCCTCTCTGCTCCCTCTCTGCTCCAGCTCCTGCTCCCTCTCTGCTCCAGCTCCTGCTCCCTCTCTGCTCCAGCTCCTGCTCCCTCTCTGCTCCCTCTCTGCTCCAGCTCCTGCTCCCTCTCTGCTCCAGCTCCTGCTCCCTCTCTGCTCCAGCCCATGCTCCAGCTCCTGCTCCCTCTCTGCTCCCTCTCTGATCCAGCTCCTGCTCCCTCTCTGCTCCAGCTCCTGCTCCCTCTCTGCTCCCTCTCTGATCCAGCTCCTGCTCCCTCTCTGCTCCAGCTCCTGCTCCCTCTCTGCTCCCTCTCTGCTCCAGCTCCTGCTCCCTCTCTGCACCCTCTCTGCTCCCTCTCTGATCCAGCTCCTGCTCCCTCTCTGCTCCAGCCCCTGCTCCCTCTCTGCTCCAGCTCCTGCTCCCTCTCTGCTCCAGCTCCTGCTCCCTCTCTGCTCCAGCTCCTGCTCCCTCTCTGCTCCAGCTCCTGCTCCCTCTCTGCTCCAGCTCCTGCTCCCTCTCTGCCCCAGCTCCTGCTACCTCTCTGCTCCAGCTCCTGCTCCCTCTCTGCTCCAGCTCCTGCTCCCTCTCTGTCCCAGCTCCTGCTCCCTCTCTGCTCCAGCTCCTGCTCCCTCTCTGCTCCCTCTCTGCTCCAGCTCCTGCTCCCTCTCTGCTCCAGCTCCTGCTCCCTCTCTGCTCCAGCTCCTGCTCCAGCTCCTGCTCCCTCTCTGCTCCCTCTCTGCTCCAGCTCCTGCTCCCTCTCTGCTCCAGCTCCTGCTCCCTCTCTGCTCCAGCTCCTGCTCCCTCTCTGCTCCAGACACAATAGTGTTCAGGCTCAAGGCTAATACTTTGAAAGCACAGTGGGACAAAGTAAAAGATGCTAAACATTTCTCAAGAGCTTTGAACAAATACATTCCTGTTTTGTGCATCTCTGACGATTACTGTACAGGGACACTTCCCTCCAAAGCAAAACTCAAATCTAAAGAGAGGACAGGATGTAATGAATGGAGAAATAGACCTACACATGCTGCCCAGAGAACAGTTTTGTTTGTCTCAATGTTCATATCCAACCACAGTTACAGTCCTCTAATGCAGTCATTTATGTTCATCTGGAACTCAACACAATGTGCGTTTGGAGCGACCAGGCAATTAAAGCAGCATTCCTTCCTCTTAGATAATGGGCCGTTAAAAGTTTTTAAAAGGAGGATAAAAATGTCAGCGCATGGAAAAGGCGGAGAGGAGCTGAAGAGAGAGGCGGGACCGGGCCAGGCTACAGATGGGCCCGGGGAGCAACAGGGCATCCAGGGGTTCCACGTCGCGACCTAGCGCCGTCCCGACGGCAAGCGAATGCCCTCAAAGAGACAGCAGATCCAACTCACTTAGCCAAGTACTACTGTTTGGGCCCTTCTGCCAACCGTTGGTTCCCTTCAACTCCCAAAGGCCCAGTTACAGCAGCAGCTTATTTGCTTATTGGGAAGAGAGAGAGGGCATAAACAGTCCCAGACAGGGAAAGTGGCAGATGATTGTGGAATTATATTTTCCCATAGGATACATCTGCATGTCTGTGGTTAGCATGAAAGGCACCTAAACTACCAACAAACCTAATGACATAATTTCTGTAGTACGTTTCCAAAACAATACTTGCATAGTTTTCTAATGATCCTAACTATTGCATTGCTAAGTGGTTTAAATGCCTCTGCTGCTTTACCTGTGGGTGTATTGATTCTTTCTTGTTGCTGTTGTTGTTTGTTGTTGTTGTTGGTGTGTGTGTGTGTGTGTGTGTGTGTGTGTGTGTGTGTGTGTGTGTGTGTGTGTGTGTGTGTGTGTGTGTGTGTGTGTGTGTGTGTGTGTGTGTGTGTGTGTGTGTGTGTGTGTGTGTGTTGATATAAAAATCAATAGAACAGGAGAGAAATGGCATAGAGGTGGGTTCAATAGAACAGGAGAGAGATGGCATAGTGGTGGGTTCAATAGAACAGGAGAGAGATGGCATAGAGGTGGGTTCAATAGAACAGGAGAGAGATGCCATAGTGGTGGGTTCAATAGAACAGGAGAGAGATGGCATAGAGGTGGGTTCAATAGAACAGGAGAGAGATGGCATAGAGGTGGGTTCAATAGAACAGGAGAGAGATGGCATAGAGGTGGGTTCAATAGAACAGGAGAGAGATGGCATAGAGGTGGGTTCAATAGAACAGGAGAGAGATGGCATAGAGGTGGGTTCAATAGAACAGGAGAGAGATGGCATAGAGGTGGGTTCAATAGAACAGGAGAGAGATGGCATAGTGGTGGGTTCAATAGAACAGGAGAGAGATGGCATAGTGGTGGGTTCAATAGAACAGGAGAGAGATGGCATAGAGGTGGGTTCAATAGAACAGGAGAGAGATGGCATAGAGGTGGGTTCAATAGAACAGGAGAGAGATGGCATAGAACAGGAGAGAGATGGGTTCAATAGAACAGGAGAGAGATGGCATAGAACAGGAGAGAGATGGGTTCAATAGAACAGGAGAGAGATGGCATAGTGGTGGGTTCAATAGAACAGGAGAGAGATGGCATAGTGGTGTGTTCAATAGAACAGTAGAGAGATGGCATAGAGGTGGGTTCAATAGAACAGGAGAGAAATGGCATAGAGGTGGGTTCAATAGAACAGGAGAGAGATGGCATAGAGGTGGGTTCAATAGAACAGGAGAGAGATGGCATAGTGGTGGGTTCAATAGAACAGGAGAGAGATGGCATAGTGGTGTGTTCAATAGAACAGGAGAGAGATGGCATAGAGGTGGGTTCAATAGAACAGGAGAGAAATGGCATAGAGGTGGGTTCAATAGAACTGGAGAGAAATGGCATAGAGGTGGGTTCAATAGAACAGGAGAGAAATGGCATAGAGGTGGGTTCAATAGAACAGGAGAGAGATGGCATAGAGGTGGGTTCAATAGAACAGGAGAGAGATGGCATAGAGGTGGGTTCGATAGAACAGTAGAGAGATGGCATAGAGGTGGGTTCAATAGAACAGGAGAGAAATGGCATAGAGGTGGGTTCAATAGAACAGGAGAGAGATGGCTTAAATGTAAATGTAATGTAAATGAGAGATGGCATAGTGGTGTGTTCAATAGAACAGTAGAGAGATGGCATAGTGGTGTGTTCAATAGAACAGTAGAGAGATGGCATAGTGGTGTGTTCAATAGAACAGGAGAGAGATGGCATAGTGGTGGGTTCAATAGAACAGGAGAGAGATGGCATAGAGGTGGGTTCAATAGAACAGGAGAGAAATGGCATAGTGGTGGGTTCAATAGAACAGGAGAGAGATGGCATAGAGGTGGGTTCAATAGAACAGGAGAGAGATGGCATAGAGGTGGGTTCAATAGAACAGGAGAGAGATGTCATAGAGGTGGGTTCAATAGAACAGGAGAGAGATGGCATAGTGGTGGGTTCAATAGAACAGGAGAGAAATGGCATAGAGGTGGGTTCAATAGAACAGGAGAGAGATGGCATAGTGGTGGGTTCAATAGAACAGGAGAGAGATGGCATAGTGGTGGGTTCAATAGAACAGGAGAGAGATGGCATAGAGGTGGGTTCAATAGAACAGGAGAGAGATGGCATAGTGGTGGGTTCAATAGAACAGGAGAGAGATGGCATAGAGGTGGGTTCAATAGAACAGGAGAGAGATGGCATAGTGGTGGGTTCAATAGAACAGGAGAGAGATGGCATAGTGGTGGGTTCAATAGAACAGGAGAGAGATGGCATAGTGGTGGGTTCAATAGAACAGGAGAGAGATGGCATAGTGGTGGGTTCAATAGAACAGGAGAGAGATGGCATAGTGGTGGGTTCAATAGAACAGGAGAGAGATGGCATAGAGGTGGGTTCAATAGAACAGGAGAGAGATGGCATAGTGGTGGTTCAATAGAACAGGAGAGAGATGGCATAGTGGTGGGTTCAATAGAACAGGAGGAGAGAGATGGCATAGAGGTGGGTTCAATAGAACAGGAGAGAGATGGCATAGAGGTGGGTTCAATAGAACAGGAGAGAAATGGCATAGAGGTGGGTTCAATAGAACAGGAGAGAAATGGCATAGTGGTGTGTTCAATAGAGCAGGAGAGAAATGGCATAGTGGTGGGTTCAATAGAACAGGAGAGAAATGGCATAGAGGTGTGTTCAATAGAACAGGAGAGAAATGGCATAGTGGTGGGTTCAATAGAACAGGAGAGAAATGGCATAGTGATGTGTTCAATAGAGCAGGAGAGAAATGGCATAGAGGTGGGTTCAATAGAACAGGAAATAAATGGCATAGAGGTGGGTTCAATAGAACAGGAGAGAAATAGCATAGAGGTGGGTTCAATAGAACAGGAGAGAGATGGCATAGAGGTGGGTTCAATAGAACAGGAGAGAAATGGCATAGAGGTGGGTTCAATAGAACAGGAGAGAAATGGCATAGTGGTGTGTTCAATAGAGCAGTAGAGAAATGGCATAGAGGTGGGTTCAATAGAACAGGAGAGAAATGGCATAGAGGTGGGTTCAATAGAACAGGAGAGAGATGGCATAGTGGTGGGTTCAATAGAACAGGAGAGAGATGGCATAGTGGTGGGTTCAATAGAACAGGAGAGAGATGGCATAGTGGTGGGTTCAATAGAACAGGAGAGAGATGGCATAGTGGTGGGTTCAATAGAACAGGAGAGAGATGGCATAGTGGTGGGTTCAATAGAACAGGAGAGAGATGGCATAGAGGTGGGTTCAATAGAACAGGAGAGAGATGGCATAGTGGTGTGTTCAATAGAACAGGAGAGAGATGGCATAGTGGTGGGTTCAATAGAACAGGAGAGAGATGGCATAGAGGTGGGTTCAATAGAACAGGAGAGAGATGGCATAGAGGTGGGTTCAATAGAACAGGAGAGAAATGGCATAGAGGTGGGTTCAATAGAACAGGAGAGAAATGGCATAGTGGTGTGTTCAATAGAGCAGGAGAGAAATGGCATAGTGGTGGGTTCAATAGAACAGGAGAGAAATGGCATAGAGGTGTGTTCAATAGAACAGGAGAGAAATGGCATAGTGGTGGGTTCAATAGAACAGGAGAGAAATGGCATAGTGATGTGTTCAATAGAGCAGGAGAGAAATGGCATAGAGGTGGGTTCAATAGAACAGGAAATAAATGGCATAGAGGTGGGTTCAATAGAACAGGAGAGAAATAGCATAGAGGTGGGTTCAATAGAACAGGAGAGAGATGGCATAGAGGTGGGTTCAATAGAACAGGAGAGAAATGGCATAGAGGTGGGTTCAATAGAACAGGAGAGAAATGGCATAGTGGTGTGTTCAATAGAGCAGTAGAGAAATGGCATAGAGGTGGGTTCAATAGAACAGGAGAGAAATGGCATAGAGGTGGGTTCAATAGAACAGGAGAGAAATGGCATAGAGGTGGGTTCAATAGAACAGGAGAGAAATGGCATAGAGGTGGGTTCAATAGAACAGGAGAGAAATGGCATAGAGGTGTGTTCAATAGAATAGGAGAGAAATGGCATAGAGATGGGTTCAATAGAACAGGAGAGAAATGGCATAGAGGTGGGTTCAATAGAACAGGAGAGAAATGGCATAGAGGTGTGTTCAATAGAGCAGGAGAGAAATAGCATAGTGGTGGGTTCAATAGAACAGTAGAGAAATGGCATAGTGGTGGGTTCAATAGAACAGGAGAGAAATGGCATAGTGGTGGGTTCAATAGAACAGGAGAGAAATGGCATAGTGGTGGGTTCAATAGAACAGGAGAGAAATGGCATAGTGGTGGGTTCAATAGAACAGGAGAGAAATGGCATAGTGGTGGGTTCAATAGAACAGGAGAGAAATGGCATAGTGGTGGGTTCAATAGAACAGGAGAGAAATGGCATAGTGGTGGGTTCAATAGAACAGGAGAGACATGGCATAGTGGTGGGTTCAATAGAACAGGAGAGAAATGGCATAGTGGTGGGTTCAATAGAACAGGAGAGAAATGGCATAGTGGTGGGTTCAATAGAACAGGAGAGAAATGGCATAGTGGTGGGTTCAATAGAACAGGAGAGAAATGGCATAGTGGTGGGTTCAATAGAACAGGAGAGAAATGGCATAGTGGTGGGTCCAGTCTCTCTCCAGAATGGCTCAGCTGTCTCCAACCAACTCTTGTGCATTCATTGCTTCATTGTGTGAAATGTTTGCCCTTTGATTTTGTATTTATTTCATCAATTCCCCATTACATATGTCACCAGTATTAAATGTACCGTTAACCCCTGTCATTTTGAATTGTTGCGCAATGAATGGGTTTATAAAAGCACATGTTTAACTCTAGCAACAACCAACTGAGGAGCAGCAGGAGAAATCCCGCTCACAATAGTATGCTGTGCACGTGTGCTAGTGGTGTTGGACACAGGGACATTTATTGCCACTAAATGAATCAAATTAACCGGTCAAATGTATTTCCATCAACTGGTATTTCTGTCAATGAATAAAAAGCATTCTTTTTGCAAATTGTTTTTTTGGGGCCGGCAAAAGTTGAATTTATCATCTTAAGAAAATAAAAACGGCCAAAAGCCGGCTAACGGAAACCCTGCTACTGTGGGACATGCCCCCCTCTACCTCACTCCTCATCACTCATCACTTCAAGGTCACCTCTGCACTCCCTCTCCCAGCGGAGCCCCCCCCCCCACCCTCTGACAGAGAGGGGCACACAGAACAAAATAGAGCAACACAACACACCAGAGGCTTACCAGAATACCTGCACAAATAAAGGAGGCAACCCTCTCTTTTAATAAAAAGACAAAATGTCATTTCAACGCCTTCTTTCTGAAATCCAAGGTAGGCCAGCTGAAAGCAGTCGTCTATCTGACAGGAGAAGGAGACACGATTCCGGCTGGCCCTCTGGGTAAAGCCATGGCGGCAAAGTGTCCGTGGAAAACCCCCTCTGACACTAAGGCAGTCCACTGTGGCCTGCTAGCGCTTCTAGCTTAAAAACGGCCTTCAACAAACCCGACTATGCAAAAGGATGCCCGACACAAAAGAAGTATGGAGGATTCAACAGTAACCAAAACTTGCTAGAGCCCAAGCCACTGATGTATATATGTGTTATATTTGTTGAAGCGCGGGGAGCCATGTGGCCAATGAAAGCCCAGTCTAGACAAAGAGGGAACAGCAACTGAAGGTAAATTAGAAAGTGGGAGGGGGGAGGTGAGGTGCAAAAGAGACAGAGAGAGGGAGGGAGAGAGAGCGGGAGTAAGTAGGAGAGAGAGGGCAGAGAGTGAGAGGAGAGTGAGAGAGAAGGAATGAAAAAGAGGGTGAGAGGGAGAGAATTGCAGAGAAAGAGAAAGCGAGAGAAAGAGAATGAAAGAGGGAGAGAGAGAAAAAGACAGAATGGAGGAAAGGGATAGTGTCCTGTAGGTCTTCTAGAGAAACAGTCTTTGATGCTGGACTAATGGTGAGACCTAATAGGTGGCCATGGGAGTGCGGGACGTTCCACTCGCTCCACTTCCCCAGAATAGGAAAAGAGCCTAGTTATACGGTCGGACTGCAGAGCAATGGAGCAGCCACTCCTGCACTTGTAAAAACAGCTCTGCGGCCAGCATACAGCCAGACAGGCAGGCATGCTGAGATCCAGCTCCAGGAATGGGAAGGGAAGGGACACTACAAGCCCTTCACAGTAGGGGCTCCAGGAGAAAGAGAGGCTTCTCTTTTCACACGACTGGCTATAGCCAGCCATGACACACCATATCATATATTGGGAAACACTTAAGAATACAAAAAATCTCTCAAAGCACATTAAAAAAAAACAGAAGAAACAGTCATATAGTCCTGTGTGCCGTGGATAAAACAAGCACCTGATACTCTCCATGGCAACGCAGATAAAGGAGTTAGATAAATAAATTAGGGACAATTAGCTACTACTCTGTTCAGCAAGTGAGTTACATGTCCCCTGGTGATGAAGAATGTTTCATGTCAGGGATCACTGGCACCTATCTCAGCTGCTCTCATACTAAAATAATGTAGCCACAGTAAAGCAGCAAAACTATGATGCCACCATGTGTAATAGATGTTATCACATATAGCATTCACATTCCTGCTGCAGTTATGGCCTGGACATGAAATCAAATGTCCTGATGTACACAAATGCTATAATAAACTGTGCCTAAAGCTAAAGTCAATTAGAAATTCTAGCATGTGTGTGTGTGCGTGTGTGTGTGTGTGTGTGTGCGTGTGCCTATATTCGTGTGTGAGTGTGTACATGCGTCTCTGTGTGTGTGTGTGTGGGTGTTTGAGTGTTAGACGAGATGAGAGACCCAGCCAGCAAGTCTCATTTCACAAGGGCAAACAACCCCCCTGGGAAGCTACTGAACTCTCCAAACACAGGAAGTGGTTTTCAATGAGGAAGTAAACATTTCCAGGAATGGAAAGTATAGTCATGTCTTACTGTAAAGGGAAGAGATTACTAGAATCTCATTGGTCGTCCCAATGGTCAGGTAGCTGACTAAAAATGACTGAAGGTGAATTTAGCGGTAAACGTCCAGTGTAAACAAAGGACACTTAGTTATATTCTCTGATTCATCCACATAATGTAGCTATGGTAACCATGTTTGAACAGAGCTGAGGAAAATGATGTGCTAAGACACTTGTCAGCCAACAAGACACTTCAAGACTATAGCACATTGATTGGTATGATTAGTACATACCACACAATTGTCAAGGCCCTCTCCAAGATCTCTGTGCACCTGATATCCTGAGACTGATGTGAGTGCAGTGGGTACTGTGTCTTGCTTTGCCACGGCCTCGTGTCATGAAGCATCTGTCATTTTTGATCCGTTTGAATGTGTGATTGGGAATGGGAGGTCATTAAAAGTATCTCCGTCTCTCTGATAAAAGGCTCTAATGGGTTCGCACAGAACGTCAGAAGATTAGAATCATCAGGTACAGAACAACCTGCACGCTACAATAAATACCTATTTTCTCTACAATATTATGTTACCTTTTGGTGTAATGTATGTTGACAAATCAGCAGTTTTCCAGTTAAACAAGTAGACAGTCTGAAACTGAATATAGCCCATCAGTGTACACCACAGGTACTGTCATTCCAGATATTTAAAAACATACTGAAACTAAAATTATAGATGTCTGAGTTGACTGAGCAGCACGGAATTCCTGGAGGAGGCAATCCCATCTGCCAGACTCAGTCTCACGCACATATGTGGGTAGCAGGGACCCTATTATCCCCAAAACGAAAGAAAAAAAGACAAAAATAAATCAAACGCAAAGAAGTGAAACCCTCACTGACCTGAATGGCATTCCTATCAACCGCTAAGAGCTTTGGCTGGTCTTTCAAAGACTTTATGTCTTGACTGGGAAGAAATGTTTGGGGAGAATAAATGAACTGTTACATTCTGTCCAGCGAAACGATGGGAGCCTTTATTTGGATAGAGAGTTTTTCATTCCTTTTTTTTGGGGGGGGCAGCAGCAGGTCTAATAAGAGTCAGCCAGGCTAGCAGCATACACCTTGTTATTAGCTATGGAGGCTGGCAGCCCCCTGCTGCCTAATTGGCAAAGCTCTCTACTAACAAGGGCTCTCAGACAGCAGGGGAATAGCCTGATAGTGCCCAGCCCAGCTGCAACGTCCCCTACCAGCCTCCCCATTCCCTAACCCACCCGAGGAGCACCTGATCCATTGATGAAAGGTATGGGAAGGGCTCTCAGACAGCAGGGGAATAGCCTGATAGTGCCCAGCCCAGCTGCAACGTCCCCTACCAGCCTCCCCATTCCCTAACCCACCCGAGGAGCACCTGATCCATTGACGAAAGGTATGGGAAGGGCTCTCAGACAGCAGGGGAATAGCCTGATAGTGCCCAGCCCAGCTGCAACGTCCCCTACCAGCCTCCCCATTCCCTAACCCACCCGAGGAGCACCTGATCCATTGACGAAAGGTATGGGAAGGGCTCTCAGACAGCAGGGGAATAGCCTGATAGTGCCCAGCCCAGCTGCAACGTCCCCTACCAGCCTCCCCATTCCCTAACCCACCCGAGGAGCACCTGATCCATTGATGAAAGGTATGGGAAGCTGATGTCTTTTTAATGAAGGTGATAAAACTCATGAGCTAACTGCACCCTGGGCCGATAGCATGTTTAAGAGGAGGGCTGGCCAGGGCCATATTTATGAAGTACTGAGGGTCTTCTCTAAGCACACTTGGCAAAGACATTCAAGAATATTTTATGTTTCATTCCATATTTTCTCTCTGCGACTTTTAGTGTAGCCTTTGACACTTATACATCATTTTTCAATAAGCGAGTATGGTAATGCTGAGGATGAGTCAGGGTTATTGTCCAATAACTCGGGGGACTGGCTTCCTCCTTCACTTCCCTTTTCCTTTTAACACACACTGTTGTAATAATAGGCATAATAATAAGCAGATGCCTGCTGTTATTCCAAATGTTTTTTCTAGAATAATGAAAAACTGACAGGGCAGTGATCTGTTGAGTGAGTGAGTTTGTAGATGTATGGCAGCTTTAATCTCTCCGTCCAAATGGAGCTCATCTGGAAGCAATGAAACCAATATTAACATGACAAATGGAACATTAACAGGGTACTTTATCAAGAAAGAGAGAGGGGGGAGGGAGAGGGAGATAGAGGGGGGAGGAGAGGAGAGAGAGAGGGGGAAGAGACAGAGAGAGAAAGAGGGGGAGAGGGAGAGACAGAGAAAGGGGGGAGAGAGAGGGGGAGAGGAGGAGAGGGAGAGAGAGGGTGGAGAGAGAGGGGGAGGGAGAGACAGAGAGAGAGAGAGAGAGAGAGAGAGAGGAGAGGGAGAGAGGGGGGGGAGAGAGAGAGAGAAAGAGAGGAGGGAGAGAAAGAGAGACGGGGTAGAGGGAGGAGAGAGAGAGAGAGAGAGAGAGACAGACACAGAGAGAGAGAGAGAGAGAGAGAGAGAGAGAGAGAGAGAGAGAGGGAGAGAGAGAGAGGGAGAGGGAGAGAGAAAGAGAGGGGGAGGGAGGGGGAGAGGGAGAGGGAGAGGGAGAGGGAGAGGGAGAGGGAGAGGGAGAGGGAGAGGGAGATAGGTGCCTGGTCCTGAGAATGCTGTCTCAAACAGACAGGTGGGTAGAGGGGGCAGTCCCTTCCCTTTGAAACACACAATCCAGCTATTTGCTACACTCAGATTGATCTCATAAACCAGGCTTCCAAGATGCCTGGCTTTCTATACTGATGACTACATTTTCATTGAACAATAGTGTAAAATGGCATCTTGTGAAAGAGGCCTTGGGGCTTTCTGATAGCGCAGTTCATCTCAATGTCAGGATAAGAGATTTATTCAGTGATAATAATATTGTAATTCATGAATTGACATGCTACCCTAACTAAAAGCATGATAATAGTACTTATCAGTCAAGTTGATGGGGCGATTTCACTGCAGCTTTTCATCTACAAATCACATGAAATTGTATTTGTCACATACACATGGTTAGCAGATGTTAATGTGAGTGTAGCGAAATGCTTGTGCTTCTAGCTCCGACAATGCAGTAATAACCAACAAGTAATCTAACTAACAATTCCAAAACTACTACCTTATAGACACAAGTGTAAGGGGATAAAGAATATGTACATAAAGATATATGAATGAGTGATGGTACAGAGCGGCATAGGCAAGATACAGTAGATGGTATTGAGTGCAGTATATACATATGAGATGAGTATGTAAACAAAGTGGCATAGTTAAAGTGGCTTGTGATGTATGTATTACATAAGGATGCAGTAGATGATATAGAGTACAGTATATACGTATACATATGAGATGAATAATGTAGGGTATGTAAACATTATATTAGGTAGCATTGTTTAAAGTGGCTAGTGATATATTTTACATCATTTCCCATCAATTCCCATTATTAAAGTGGCTGGAGTTGAGTCAGTGTGTTGGCAGCAGCCACTCAATGTTAGTGGTGGCTGTTTAACAGTCTAATGGCCATGAGATAGAAGCTGTTTTTCAGTCTCTCGGTCCCAGCTTTGATGCACCTGACCTCGCCTTCTGGATGATAGCGGGGTGAACAGGCAGTGGCTCGGGTGGTTGTTGTCCTTGATGATCTTTATGGCCTTCCTGTGACATCGGGTGGTGTAGGTGTCCTGGAGGGCAGGTAGTTTGCCCCCAGTGATGCGTTGTGCAGACCTCACTACCCTCTGGAGAGCCTTACGGTTGTGGGCGGAGCAGTTGCCGTACCAGGCGGTGATACAGCCCGACAGGATGCTCTCGATTGTGCATCTGTAGAAGTTTGTGAGTGCTTTTGGTGACAATCCGAATTTCTTCAGCCTCCTGAGGTTGAAGAGGCGCTGCTGCGCCTTCTTCACGATGCTGTCTGTGTGGGTGGACCAATTCAGTTTGTCTGTGATGTGTACGCTGAGGAACTTAAAACTTACTACCCTCTCCACTACTGTTCCATCGATGTGGATAGGGGGGTGTTCCCTCTGCTGTTTCCTGAAGTCCACAATCATCCCCTTAGTTTTGTTGACGTTGAGTGTGAGGTTATTTTCCTGACACCACACTCCGAGGGCCCTCACCTCCTCCCTGTAGGCCGTCTCGTCGTTGTTGGTAATCAAGCCTACCACTGTTGTGTCGTCCGCAAACTTGATGATTGAGTTGGAGGCGTGCGTGGCCACGCAGTCGTGGGTGAACAGGGAGTACAGGAGAGGGCTCAGAACGCACCCTTGTGGGGCCCCAGTGTTGAGGATCAGCGGGGTGGAGATGTTGTTGCCTACCCTCACCACCTGGGGGCGGTCAGGAAGTCCAGTACCCAGTTGCACAGGGCGGGGTCGAGACCCAGGGTCTCGTGCTTGATGACGAGCTTGGAGGGCACTATGGTGTTAAATGCCGAGCTGTAGTCGATGAACAGCATTCTCACATAGGTATTCCTCTTGTCCAGATGGGTTAGGGCAGTGTGCATTGTGGTTGAGTTTGCATTGTCTGTGGACCTATTTGGGCGGTAAGCAAATCGCAGTGGGTCTAGGGTGTCAGGTAGGGTGGAGGTGATATGGTCCTTGACTAGTCTCTCAAAGCACTTCATAGTCGTTTAGCTCAGTTACCTTAGCTTTCTTGGGAACAGGAACAATGGTGGCCCTCTTGAAGCATGTAGGAACAGCAGACTGGTATAGGGGTGCCGGCTGGGCCTGCAGCCTTGCGAGGGTTGACACGTTTAAATGTTTTCCTCACGTCGGCTGCAGTGAAGGAGAGTCCGCATGTTTTAGTTGCGGACAGTGTCAGTGGCACTGTATTGTCCTCAAAGCGGGCAAAAAAGTTATTTAGTCTGCCTGGGAGCAAGACATCCTGGTCCATCCTGGTCCGTGACGGTGTTTTCTTTTTGTAATCCGTGATTGACCGTAGACCCTGCCACATACCTCTTGTATCTGAGCCGTTGAATTGAGATTCTACTTTGTCTCTATACTGACGCTTAGCTTGTTTGATTGCCTTGCGGAGGGAATAGTTACACGGTTTGTATTCAGTCATGTTTCCAGTCACCTTGCCCTGATTAAAAGCAGTGGTTTGCGCTTTCAGTTTCACGCGGATGCTGCCATCAATCCACGGTTTCTGGTTTGGGAATGTTATCTTCAACGCACGTTCTAATGAACTCGCACACCGAATCAGCGTATTCGTCAATGTTGTCGTCTGACGCAATACGGAACATATCCCAGTCCACGTGATGGAAGCACTCTTGGAGTGTGGAATCAGATTGGTCGGACAGCGTTGAACAGACCTCAGCGCGGGAGCTTCTTGTTTTAGTTTCTGTCTGTAGGCAGGGATCAACAAAATGGAGTCGTGGTCAGCTTTTCCAAAAGGAGGGCGGGGCAGGGCCTTATATACGTCACGGAAGTTGGAATAGCAATGATCCAAGGTTTTTCCAGCCATGGTTGTGCAATCGATATGCTGATAAAATTTAGGGAGTCTTGTTTTCAGATTAGCCTTGTTAAAAGCCCCAGCTACAATGAATGCAGCCTCCGGATATATGGATTCCAGTTTGCAAAGAGTCAAATAAAGTTCGTTCAGAGCCATCGATGTGTCTGCTTGGGGGTGAATATATACGGCTGTGATTATAATTGAAGATAATTCCCTTGGTAGATAATGCGGTCTACATTTGATTGTGAGGAATTCTAAATCAGGTGAACAGAAGGACTTGAGTTCCTGTATGTTGTTTTGGCCACACCACGTCACGTTAAACATAAAGCATACGCCCCCGCCCCTCTTCTTACCAGAAAGATGTTTATTTCTGTCGGCGCGATGCGTGGAGAAACCAGCTGGCTGCACCGTCTCCGATAGCGTCTCTCCAGTGAGCCATGTTTCCGTGAAGCAAAGAACGTTACAGTCTCTGATGTCCCTCTGGAATGCTATCCTTGCTCGGATTTCATCAACCTTGTTGTCAAGAGACTGGACATTGGCGAGGAGAATGCTAGGAAGTGGTGCACGATTTGCCCGTCTCCGGAGTCTGACCAGAAGACCGCTTCGTTTTCCCCTTTTTCGAAGTCGTTTTTTGGGGTCGCCGGCTGGGATCCATTCCGTTGTCCTGAGTGAAAGGCAGAACACAGGATCCGCTTCGCGAAAGTCATATTCTTGGTTCGTACTGATGGTGAGTTGACGCTGCTCTTATGTTCAGTAGTTCTTCTCGACTGTATGTAATGAAACCTAAGATGACCTGGGATACCAATGTAAGAAATAACACGTAAAAAAAAAACTGCATAGTTTCATAGGAACGCGAAGTGAGGCGGCCATCTCTGTCAGCGCCGGAAGTAAGGTTGATACAGGTACATTGTCTTCAGAAAGTATTCATACCCCTTGACTTATTCCACATTTTCTTTTCTTACAGCCTGAATTCTAAATGAATAAAACGAAAAAATAATAATCTCACACAATACCACACAATTTCAAAGTGAAAACACGTTTTTAGAAATGTTTACAAATGTATAAAGAATTTAAAACAGAAATACCTTATTTACATAAGTATTCAAACCCTTTGCTATGAGACTTGAAGCTCAGGCGCATCCTGTTTCCATTGATCATCCTTGAGATATTTCTACAACTTGATTGTATTGAAGTATTAAACATTTAATTCAGAAATATCACATTTACATAAGTGTTCACACCCCTGACTCAATACATGTTAGAATCACCTTTGGCAGGGATTACAGCTGTGAGTCTTTCTGGGTAAGTCTTTAAGAGCTTTGTACACCTGGATTGTACAATATTTGCACGTTATTCTTTTTTTAATTCTTCAAACTCTGTCAAGTTGGTTGTTGATCATTGATAGACAGCCATTTTCAAGACTTGCCATAGATTTCCATGCAAAACTGTAAGCAACTCCAGTGTATATTTGGCCTTGTGATTTAGGTTATTGTCCTGCTGAAAGATGAATTTGTCTCCCAGTGTCGGTTGGAAAACAGACTGATCAGGTTTGCCTCTAGGATTTTGCCTGTGCTTAGCTCTATTCCATTTCTTTGTATCCTAAAAAAAACTCCCTAGTCCTTGGCGGTGGCAAGCATACCCGTAACATGATGCAGCCAACACCATTGCTTGAAAATATGAAGAGTGGTACTTTTGTAATTTGTTGTATTGGATTTTCCCCGAACATAACGCTTTGTATTCAGGACAAAAAGTTAATTTCTTTGCCATATGTTTTGTAGTATTAATGTAGCACCTTGTTGCAAACAGGATGCATGTTTTGTAATATTTATTCTGTGCAGGATTCCTTCTTTTCACTGTCATTTAGGTTAGTATTGTGAAGTAATTACAATGTTGTTGATCCATCCTCAGTTATCTCCTATCATAGCCATTAAACTCTGTAACTGTTTGAAAGTCCCCATTGGGCTCATTGTGACATTCCTGAGCGGTTTCCTTCCTCTCCGGCAACTGAGTTAGGAAGGACACCTGTATCTTTGTAGTGACTTGGTGGTATTGATACACCATCCAAAGTGTAATTAATAACTTTACCATGATCAAAGGGATATTCAGTGTCTGTTTTATATATTTTTATCCATCTACAAATAGGTGTCCTTCTTTTGCGAGTAATTCTTTGGATGGCAGGTAGCCTAGTGGTTAGAATGTAGGGTCGGCAGGAAGCCTAGTGGTTAGAGTGTAGGGTCGGCAGGAGGCCTAGTGGTTAGAGCATTGGACTAGTAACCAAAAGGTTGCAAGAACAAACCCCTGAGCTGAGGTAAAAATGTGTCGTTCTGCCCCTGAACAGGCAGTTAACCCACTGTTCCTAGGCTGTCATTGAAAATAAGAATTTGTTCTTATTAACTGACTTGCTTAGTTAAATAAAGGTCAAATAAATAAATACAATTGGAAAACATCCCTAGTCTTTGTGGTTGAATCTGTGTTTGAAATACATAGCTTGACTAAGGGACCTTACAGATAATTGTATGAGTGGGGTAAAGAGATGTCATTCAAAAATCCTGTTGAACACTCACAGAGTGAGTCCATGTAACTTATTCTGTGACTTGTTAAGCAAACTTTTACTACTGAACTTATTTATGATTGCCAAAACAAAGGAGTTGAATACTTATTGACTCAAGACATTTCAGCTCTTCATTTTTAATTCATTTGTAAAAATGTCTAAAAACATAATTCCACTTTGACATTATGGGGTGTTGTGTGTAGACCAGTGACAAATCATCTCAATATAATCCATTTTAAATTCAGGCTGTAACACAACAACATGGGGGAAAAGTCCAGGGGTGTGAATACTTTCTGAAGGTACTGTATATGTATGGCTCTGAATAGATTGGCTCCATGCCTTCTCTTCTCTGACACATCCATCCCAATTCCAAAGGAAAGCTCCAGAAACAAGTGTTGTTCCCGCTTCTGGCTACACGATTCATCTTTATTTATTTAACTCAGGTGTCCTGAGGCCATTCATTCAACTGATGCTTTAAAAAAGCTGCCAGACTCTGCCAGATCAGATCAGTTCAATTTGAAAAGGACTGAAAAGAACAAAAACACAGGCTTCCTTACA
The DNA here is from genome assembly GCF_021184085.1 of Oncorhynchus gorbuscha. Classification (NCBI taxonomy): domain Eukaryota; kingdom Metazoa; phylum Chordata; class Actinopteri; order Salmoniformes; family Salmonidae; genus Oncorhynchus; species Oncorhynchus gorbuscha. The sequence goes on along the minus strand of NC_060182.1, from coordinate 31,061,556 downwards.
GCTCAGGCGTTTTCTAACCACTCATACTTTTACCTTTGCTCACCTTTTTTGCAGGGCAGGCCTGCTAGGGCGGATCCTGCTGTCAAAGACCCGGTTTGATTCCCTATCATATCAGACCAGTCACAGAAGACATACCTGTAGGCCTGCAGTATTGCTACAGTATCTGTACATCCCAAATGGCACCCTATTCCTTATATAGTGCACTACTTTTGATCAGATCCCTATGGTTGCACTATATAGGGAACATGGTGGCATTTGGGACTCAACTATAGCCTATCACTTGTAACAAAAGCCTAAACAAGGCTTAATGAAAATGCACCATCTGCAGTGTAAATGATACTTCCCCTGAATGGAACCATAATGAGGTCATGACCCCAACAGTTTAAAGTTTCCCTTCAGGTAAGAGAGCAGGACTAATGAGCTCATACTGGTATCCTCTCTGGCACCATAAATCTGGTGCAGTCCTTTTGCTGGAATGTGTGTGTGTGTGTGTGTGTGTGTGTGTGTGTGTGTGTGTGTGTGTGTGTGTGTGTGTGTGTGTGTGTGTGTGTGTGTGTGTGTGTGTGTGTGTGTGTGTGTGTGTGTGTGTGTGTGTGTGTGTGTGTGTGTGTGTGTGTGTGTGTGTGTGTGTGTGTGTGTGTGTGTGTGTGTTGAGGATGCAATGCTAACCTTTGGGCCTTTGGATGCAGGTGTGCTGGTTGTCGCTCAGGAAGAATCCTTCTCTGCAGCGGCACTCGTAGCTGCCCATCATGTTGACACAGATCTGTTGACAGCCACCATTACCCTCAGAACACTCATCCACATCTGTAATGAAACAGGAAAAGAAAACAATCATTACAATCATTGCACTGAAATAGGTCCATGAATGAGGAAATAGACCATTAGTGTCAACGGGAATAAGGGATCTTCTTCTGCAGTTACTTTTTTGCACCCAGTCAGATAGATTTTACAGAAGGGAAATATGTTGGGGCGACAGGTAGCCTAGTGGTTAGAGCGTTGGGCCAGTAGCCGACAGGTTGGTGAGTCGAATCCCCGAGCTGACAAGGTAAAAATATGTCGTTCTGCCTCTGAGCAAGGCAGTTAACCCACTGTTCCAAGACATGGATGTGGATTATGGCAGCCCCCCGTACCTCTCTGATTCAGAGGGGTTGGGTTAAATGCGGAAGTCACATTTCAGTTGAATGCATTCAGTTGCACAACTGACTAAGTGTCCCCCTTAATATGACAGCAACATAACAAAACGGAAGATGGTTGGCATGGAAGGATGGAAGAATACAAGAGTTCATGAACATTTCTGAAAAAGTATGAGCCTAATAACAGTCATATCAATGCAATAGAACCACGGCAGACTGCAGAGGTCACAACACGAGGGGGAGATATGAGACATAGTCAACAGAAGACAGAGGGGCTTGTCTGAAGAGTTGGTGTCTCAGTTAATAGTTATCTGGTGTGGCAGCAGACAGAGCGGAGGGCTCACGGTTTGAAAGCCTCCAACTGTGCGGCACTAAGAACGAGCAGCACAATCCTCTGGCAACTGTGGTAACCTGATCCACCTGGAACAGAGTACTGTCAATGACGAGCGTCTGTCAGCCCCTCCACTGAAGGAATGCCAGGAGAGGAGGGAGAGGGAGGAGGAGTGGAGAGGGAGGAGGGGGTAATGAAAGGGAGGGAGGAGTGGAGAGGGAGGAGGGGGTAATGAAAGGAAGGGAGGGAGGAGAGCCACTTGAAGACTAGCGAAGTGTAGCACACAGCAGTAGTCTGTACAGAGGTATCTCCTGAGGCTATGCTTTGTCACTGGGCGTAGCACTGTAGACTAATGAGTAGGTACTAACGGTAGGTGCTGACATAGCATTTAATCCCATTGAGACTTCATTGGGCCCCTTACTCTAAAAAGATACGACTAGAGGTGTTCGGTACTCTCTGTCTGAAGCCAACTGAGACTACACCCAATCAGTGTTAGCAGCACAACATCTATTCATTAACAACTTGTTAAAAATGGCAGAGCACACCAGTAACTACATGGGGTATTGGAACATAGAGAAACCAGATGTAAGCGCTTTTGAATGTATAGCATCAAGCCACCATCCTTACGGTGGGAAAAATCCAAACATAGCCCTAAAATGATTTAACAGTATGAAATGAAAAACGTTTGGGGTCATCCATTAATCTTTGAAGACCCTTTAAAAGGATGGTCTGGCACAGTGTCAATATTGGTGTTGAACCTTTATTTAACCAGGAAGTGTCATTGAGGTCAGAAGACCTCTTTCCCAAGAGAGACCTGTCTACGGGATTAGACGTTAGTAACGTTACCAGTCATCCCAGCATTCCCTATGCGTGACAGTGCCTTGACTCCAGGCCTCCTCCTCCCCTGGAGACCTGTGCTCTGTCCCTGACTACGGACGGAGCTGGAACCCTATCCATCCCCATGCTCAACGCATCAATAGTCTGCTGTATACACAAGGCTTTTTTTAATAAACCGTCATGCGAAACAAATTTTCTGTCTATTTGTCCAGTCTGAGAAGGCCTCTGGATGAAGTTTCCTTTCTGGGGGATACTCAGCTCAGCATAGTTAGAAATTAAACTTCACTCTGTCCTCCTCTCTTTCACACAGACATAGACACACACATATGCACACACACACCTCCAACTCCGGAGTGATCCCTTGAGTGATGTCAGAGTGGAACCTGACTAGACAGAAACCTCTTGGGTAGCTAAGTGGGTTAGTGGCGTGTGACCCTCCTGACCCCAACGACGTGCCAAGTCTAGCCCATCAGCACCGCTGCCTGCCTCCTCTCAAAACAATGTAATCATGTCACTAAGGCCCACTGAGAAAACCTGAGAACTCTCGCTGGCCAGGTGACGTGTCTGTCCCTGCATCCTTGAAAAGAGATGAGAAATAAAGTTAGTGTTATAAGGACAGACCGGAAGGCCTGTGAAGGTTGAAGAAGTTGGAGCCGTTTCAGAGTGAAGTGTGCTCCATTTGAGCAGCAGGGCTGCAATCCACCCCAGCCTCAGTGCAGATGCTTTGGCTTTAATTTAACAGTCTTTCTCCACTGTGAGAGAGAGGGAGAGTGGCAGCGGTGACACCTTTCAGCTTATAGCTGCAAGGAACCTGCAGCTGCACCTTTGCAGATAAACCGTAAAGCCAAACACCAACCTGTATGACACCCTCTCCCCTAAAATAAGTGGACACACACGCACGCACGCTTACACACACACGTGCACGCCCGCACGCCCACGCCCGCACACACACACACACACACACACACACACACACACACACACACACACACACACACACACACACACACACACACACACACACACACACACACACACACACACACACACACACACACACACACACACACACACACACACACAGAGAGAGAGAGAGAGATGGAGAGAAATAAACTAATGACACATGCATGAATATACACCAAACAAGCAGTAAGCCACAAAAAGCCAATCGGGAATTCTCTTTCCAAACCTCCAGCGCATCAATGAAGGTTTAATTTCTTGATTCCTTCATCCCACCAAATGAGGCGTTGCCTGTCAGTAGATCTCTCCTGCTGCAATAATTGCCTGTGTTGTGTGCTCGGCACGGCTGGCGTCCAGAGCTAATATTTCCAAGCGAAAAGGGATTCTGGCACAGCCAGGAGAAGTGATCATGTTATTTGGACTTGAACGTTTTTTTGAACAAAAATACCTTGAGAGTATGGAGAAAAACACATGTTAATGAAGATAAAAGGGCTGCCTCAGTTATGAAACATGACATCTCTCCCTCGATCCCTCGCTTTGCTGTGAGGAGGAGATGGGAAAAAGGGAAGATTCAAACAGAGGGAGATTAAGAGATTGGTTGTGTTTGCAGAGGCCATGTCCGCTGGTTTCTCAGATAGCCATGACTGTATATATAACATTTGGCCTTGTGCTGAGCTTCGGAGCCCATGTAAACATGGCGGCTGAGATACAAAAACTCCTCAAACCTTATTTTGGAGACACACTCATGTCTTTTTCTAAAAAGGTTCAGATACTCTCGGGACATTTATTGCTGACCCAGCACCAGAGTTTTGAGGGGAAAATAAAAAACAATGAGGATCTCCTCCACAGTGCTGACCAAGAATTATGCTTCCACAGACCCAACAGACAGACAGGCAGGCAGACAGACAGGCATGTCTTTGGGATCCAGAGCAGACAGCCCAGAGACATGAAGAGGTGAGACCGAGGCCATTCGCCCTGTTTGTGCTTTTCATTTACAGGGGTATAAGAAACACACACTCCATAATAAGGCAGCAATAAGGGCCAGGCTGAAGGCAGCACACAAACAGCATGCTGTGCTGCCTGAGCTGCCCTGGTAGGTGAGGGAGACATTATGAAGATAAACATCCCGTTGGTTTTGCTGAGCATCGGTAGGTGGGAGTGGGGAGCATAGAGAGCTCGTCCCAAATTAAAACAAGATCCTTTCTTTTTTAAACAGGATTAGGGGATTTCCTCTTTCCTCTCCGCTGCCTCTGGAGTTCAATGACACGGCTCGTTCTTTCCACCCTCTTGACTGAGCAGTGACCACGGCGCCAGGTTTGAACCGAGCCAAGGCGCCCTGAGAGGAGCCCTGAGTGCACACAGACACAGGCCACACGTAAACAAACACGCAGCGCTTATCAAGCACATGTCAGCAGGAGGTTGCACAAGTGAATGTGTTGCCTGAAGCACAAACACACTCTCTGTTCGTTAGGTGGGTGGTTGGGAAACTGAGCATTGGGAGAGCTATTAGGCTAGAGATACTTTTTATTGGTTAAACAAGGCACTTCCTTAGGTTAAGCCTATGTATAGGTGTTATTAAAGCTGATTTAAACCCTGACTAGCGTGACCACATTACACAAAAACAAACAAAGCCTTTGCTTAGGCTGCATTTTGATTTGAATTCTTAAAAGTCTAACTTGTTGTGTGTGGAAGCATTTAGGTATAAAAATATATTTTTTAAATGACTTGATCAAATGTTGAATGTGTTCGTGAGAGTCTCCCCTTTCCATAGCGTGGTCATAATAACTGTTTGGATGCTACATACATTGTGATGTGTCTCATGGTTTGACAAACCACTCTAGCTCTGCCACCTTTCACAGCAGATGCGGAAGTGTGACATAGGCAGATGCGGTGGATTGAGACGAGGGTTGCAAAGGTTGGGAAGTTAAGGAATTTTGCTTAGATTCATCAAAAAAAGTTAACTTATAACAAGTTAACCTTTTTTTGTGGGTTACACATGAGGGAATTCTAGGTCTGGTGACATATTTTGGTTAAATTATCCCCAACTCAATGGAATTGCAACCCTCTGCCTGCACAGTGCATTCTTCCATCACATGTACAGCTGATTCCTTCTGTAGCTCAGTTGGTAGAGCATGGCGCTTGTAACGCCAGGGTAGTGGGTTCGATCCCCGGGACCACCCATACGTAGAATGTATGCACACATGACTGTAAGTCGCTTTGGATAAAAGTGTCTGCTAAATGGCATATATTATTATTATTATTATTATCTTGCACACTAAGGAGAGGCTATTGAGACCACACTACTACAATGTCTGAGCCAAGGACTGCATGCTTTCTGGTAAGTTTTGATTACAATACTGGGTGTGGTGAATATATTTTATATTACATACATGATTTTTTGTTAACTAGTAAATAGAAGCCTACAGCAAAGTGTGTTCAATTATTTTCTAACTTGATAACAATTTCTGCTAGCAATTTTTTGCTACTATTTGGGTTTTAGCTTGCTTGACCCTGCTAACTGAGGAGTGTTAATTCACCTGTTTCCATACATGTAAAAACTATCTTATCTATCTTTTTTTTTAAACCCCTATTTTCTCCCCAATTGGTAGTAGTTACAGTCTTGTCTCATCGCTGCACCTCCCGTACGGACTCGAGAGAGGCAAAGGTCAAGAGCTACGCATCCTCAGAAACACTACCCAACCAAGCTGCACTTCTTGACACAATGCACAGCCAACCCGGAAGCCAGCCATACCAATGTGTTGGAGGAAACACTAGCATGCACTGCACCCAGCCCACCACAGGAGTCACCAGTGCACAATGAGATCTCTGCCAGCCAATTGGGCCAATTGTGCACCGCCCCATGGGCCTCCCGGTCACTGCCAGCCACGACAGAGCCTGGGCTCGAACCCAGAATCTCTGGTGCGATGCAGTGCCTTAGACCCCTTCTCCACCCGGGAGGCCTAACTGCTGAACTATCTTAACTTATCTGTACATAGAATTGTATCCCTTTTTCTTTTACATTTGACATCTTTTACATTTTTTTCTAATCTTTACAGGAATCTTTACAGGAAAATGCCATAGGCACTATCTGATATGTGGAGACATTTCACTGCAGCTAATGTAGAAGGAAAAGCTGTGCAGATTTGCAAATACTGTGCCAAATCATATGTGAAGAAAGCAACAAAGATGCAGAATCATCTGGCCAAGTGCATAAAGTTCCCTCAGTGCTCACAACAAGCAACCTGACAAAAGTCCCTCTACTTCTATTCGAGGTGAAAATGAGGAATCAGACACCTTATAGATAGCAACAGCTCATGGTCCTCCTGGAATCAGATGTTTTTTGACTCAATGGAGGAACGTAGTCAGAGAAATGCTGATGAATGTCTTGCTCGAGCTGTGTACGCAACTGGTTCACCTCTGATGCTCACAGGCAATGTGTATTGGAAGAGATTTCTGAAATGTTCTTCGCCCAGCATACACCCCTCCAACCAGACATGCTTTATCTACTAATTTGCTGGATGCAGAGTTCAACAGAGTTCAAGTGAAGGTCAAGCAAATCATAGAGAAAGCAGAATGTATTGCTATCATCTCTGATAGGTGGTCGAATGTTCGTGGGCAAGGAAAAATTAACTACATCATCTCCACCTCAACCAGTATTCTACAAGAGCACAGACACAAGGAACAACAGACACACAGGTCTCTACATTGCAGATGAGCTGAAGGACGTCATCAATGACCTTGGACCACAGATGGTATTTGCACTGGTGACAGACAATGCTGTGAACATGATGGCTGCTTAGTCTAAAGTGGAGGAGTCCTACCCTTACATCACACCCATTGGCTGTGCTGCTCATGCATTGAATCTGCTCTTCAAGGACATCATGGCACTGAAAACAATGGATATACTCTACAAGAGAGCCAAGGAAATGGTTAGGTATTTGAAGGGTCATCAAGTAATAGCAGCAATCTACCTCACCAAGCAAAGTGAGAAGAATTAGAGCACCACATTGAAGCTGCCCAGCAACACCCGTTGGGGTGGTGTTGTCATCATGTTTGACAGTCTCCTCGAGGGGAAGGAGTCTCTCCAAGAAATGGCCATATCACTGTCTGCCGATATGGACAGCCCCATCAAGAGGATCCTCCTGGGTGATGTATTTTGGGAGAGAGTGGTAAACAGCCTGAAACTCCTTGAAATCTGTAGCAGTAGCCACTGCACGAATTGAGGGAGACAATGCCATCCTGTCTGATGTTCAGACTCTGCTTGCAGATGTCAGAGAAGAAATCCGTACTGCCCTGCCCACTTCACTGTTGCTCCAAGCAGAGAAAACTGCTGTTCTGAAATACATCAAAAAACGTGAAGACTTCTGCCTGAATTCCATACAGGCCGCAGCGTACCTGTTGGACCCCAAGTATGCTGGCAAGAGCATCCTATCTGGTGCAGAGATCAACAAGGCCTATGGTGTCATCACTACCGTGTCTCGCCACCTTGGCCTGGATGAGGGTAAGGTTCTTGGCAGTCTGGGGCAGTACAATTTCAACCAATGGCTTTGGGATGGAGATGCAATATGGCAGTCATGCCAACATATCTAATCAGCCACCTGGTGGAAGGGACTTTGTGGATCTGAGGCTCTTTCCCCTGTTTCCTCCATCATCCTCCAAATCCACCAACATCAGTCGCTTCGGAGCGCAACTGGTCCTTATTTGAGAACATACACACCAAAGCACGCAACAGGCTGACCAATAAAAAGGTTGGAAAATTGGTGACCATCCGGGCAAATTTGAGTCTTTTTGAGCCTGACAACGAGCCATCTTCAACAAGGTTGGAAAATGACAGTGAAGATGAGCCCTCAGTGTCTGATGTTCAAGAGGTGGACATCGAGGAGGTCCAGGGAGAAGACATGGAAGCCTGAGAGGAAGACAACCAAAGCTTTAGTTTCTAGACTTTCATTTTACAGATGTATGTTGAAAACGTTTTGGGAGATGCGATGGATCATTGGGGATCATTCAATATTTCCTTTCTTTTGTTGTTCAGTGAAATTATCCCATGTGAAGAGTCAACTCATTTAATTAAAGTTCAATTTGTAACTAAATAGTGTTTTCTTTTCAATTTGAAGGATTTAAAACCTGTTAAGGCTGTTGCGAATTTTCGCAGCTTTTTGTTAAAAATCGCGCAACATTTCAGTGCCCTGTTACTCATGCCAGGAATATAGTATATGCATATGATTAGTATGTGTGGATAGAAAACACTCAGACGTTTCTAAAACTGGTCAAATCACGGCTGTGTCTATAACAGAACGTGCGTTTCATCGAAAAATGCAGGAAAATCTGATCACTGAAAATGGAAAAATATATCCATCCGCCACTTCAACCCATTGATAAAGGCAAACCACATTAAATGGGGCTGAGGTTGCAATTACCTACAGCTTCCACACGATGTCAACAGTCTTGTCATTTGCCTACGATTTGTTTCTTGGTCAAACGAAGAAGAGACAAGCCATTTGTTCAGGTCTCCGACCGGATATTTTGGTTGAGATTTACCCGGACATTATATCCAGACGGACAGCTAAAGAATATACATCACCTCGTGATCAATTTAATCGCTTATTAACGTTTACTAATACCTAAAGTTGCATTACAAAAGTATTTCGAAGTGTTTTGTGAAAGTTTATCGTCGACTTTTTTAATTTAAAAAAATGACGTTACGTTAGAAAACGCAATTTTTTCGTTATTCACACAGTCTTCATAGATCGATATCTAGGCTATATATGGACCGATTTAATCGAAAAAAGAACCAAAATGATGTTTATGGGACATCTAGGAGTGCCAAGAAAGAAGCTTGTCAAAGGTAATGAATGTTTTATATTTTATTTCTGCGTTTTGGGTAGCGTTTTGGGTAGCCCCGGCTACCGCAAAATCTGTCGTTAGGTGACGTTGCAGTATTTTGGGGGTAGATGCTATCAGATAATAGCTTCTCATGCTTTCGCCGAAAAGCATTTTACAAATCTGACTTGGTGGATAGGTTCACAACGAGTGTAGCTTTAATTCACTACATTGAATGTGTATTTTAATGAAAGTTTAATGACAGTTTGAGTTTTATCAAAAACTATAGGTGGCGCTCTGAAACGCCGCTGAGTGATGTTCCTGCCAGGGAACTGTATTCTGCGACTTCCATAAGAAGTTTTAATCGTTTGTAATTATGTCAACTTATGATAAGGTTAAAGGTTTATGTTTCTGTCTCCATATGATATGGTAAATATATCCAATACAAAAAAACATCTACATATAAATGGTATTAATATTAATGTGCATATATTTTCATTAATTTCCGTATATTCCTGTTAATTCCCACGGAAAGTTTCCACCTCTAAATATTCCCCAAAATATGCAACCCTAATTGAGAGGCATCCAATGCAAAACTAATGGATTTTATTATTATGTTACTTAGCACCTGTGTGTCAATCAACTCTAGGGAGATATTTCAGTGGAACAGCTTGTTGTCATACCAACACGAAATAAACAAAGGTAATGCTGCTTTGATAGAAGCCCAGCCTCCAATGATGCACTCGTTGCTCAGGTAACAGTTTTTGGTAAATATACACATAGAGAACCTAAACTTCCACTGTCTCACTCGGTTATTCCATAATAAAAACTTCGCTTTGGTCATACCATATGATATTCTTCTGTTCCTTTAAAACAAGTCAAAGTATTTTAAAAACAAACCCCAGAATGTGTGTTTGGGTAGACAGGCTCGTGCCAAGAAGACAAGAGGCCCTGACGTCTGCAGCCTGACGGCTTGCTGTCTGCTGGATGATTACATCCCTAAAGCCCAATCCCAGGCTTGACTTTCCCCCCAAACCCTACCAGTCGGCTCAACTGGAATTGTTAATTTCATGGTGGATGGGGACGAACAATCCTGAGGGAGCGAGAGTGTTGATATCCTCTTCAGGAGCCAGCTAATACACAAAACCCAAATCCGCCTCCTCCCTTACAACTCACCACTCCACCCTCCACGCTTCATCTCCCTCCACCCTCCACGCTTCATCTCCCTCCACCCTCCATGCTTCATCTCCCTCCACCCTTCATCTCCCTCCACCCTCCACGCTTCATCTCCCTCCACACTCCATGCTTCATCTCCCTCCATCCTTCATCTCCCTCCACCCTCCACGCTTCATCTCCCTCCGCCCTCCATGCTTCATCTCCCTCCACCCTCCACGCTTCATCTCCCTTCACCCTCCATGCTTCATCTCCCTCCACCCTTCATCTCCCTCCACCCTCCACGCTCCATCTCCCTCCACGCTCCATCTCCCTCCACCCTTAATCTCCCTCCACCCTCCACGCTCCATCACCCTCCACCTCCCTCCACGCTTCATCTCCCTCCACCCTCCATCCTCCATCTCCCTCCACCTCCCTCCACGCTTCATCTCCCTCCACCCTCCACGCTCCATCTTCCTCCACCCTCCATCTCCCTCCACGCTCCATCTCCTTCCACCCTCCACTTCCCTCCACGCTTCATCTCCCTCCACCCTCCACGCTCCATCTCCCTCCACCCTCCATCTCCCTCCACCCTTCATCTCCCTCCATGCTCCATCTCCCTCCACCCTTCATCTCCCTCCACCCTCCACGCTCCATCTCCCTCCACGCTCCACCTCCCTCCACGCTTCATCTCCCTCCACCCTCCATGCTCCATCTCCCTCCACCCTCCACGCTCCATCTCCCTCCACCCTCCATGCTCCATCTCCCTCCACGCTTCATCTCCCTCCACCCCCTCCACGCTTCATCTCCCTCCACCCTCCACGCTCCATCTCCCTCCACCGTCCACCTCCCTCCACGCTTCATCTCCCTCCACCCTCCATCCTCCACGCTCCATCTCCCTCCACCTCCCTCCACGCTTCATCTCCCTCCACCCTCCACGCTCCATCTCCCTCCACCCTCCACCTCCCTCCACGCTTCATCTCCCTCCACCCTCCATCCTCCATCTCCCTCCACCCTCCACCTCCCTCCACGCTTCATCTCCCTCCACCCTCCACGCTCCATCTTCCTCCACCCTCCATCTCCCTCCACGCTCCATCTCCCTCCACCCTCCACTTCCCTCCACGCTTCATCTCCCTCCACCCTCCACGCTCCATCTCCCTCCACCCTTCATCTCCCTCCACGCTCCATCTCCCTCCACCCTTCATCTCCCTCCACCCTCCACGCTCCATCTCCCTCCACCCTTCATCTCCCTCCACCCTCCACGCTTCATCTCCCTCCGCCCTCCATGCTTCATCACCCTCCATCCTCCATCTTCCTCCACCCTCCACGCTCCATCTCCCTCCACACTTCATCTCCCTCCACCCTCCACGCTTCATCTCCCTCCGCCCTCCATGCTTCATCTCCCTCCACCCTTCATCACCCTCCATCCTCCATCTCCCTCCACCCTCCATGCTTCATCTCCCTCCACCCTTCATCTCCCTTCACCCTCCATGCTTCATCTCCCTCCACCCTCCATCTCCCTCCACCCTCCACGCTTCATCTCACTCCACCCTCCATGCTTCATCTCCCTCCACCCTCCATGCTTCATCTCCCTCCACCCTCCATCGCCCTCCACCCTCCACGCTCCATCGCCCTCCACGATTCATCTCCCTCCATGCTCCATCTCCCTCCACGCTCCATCTCCCTCCATGCTTCATCTCCCTCCACGCTCCATCTCCCTCCACCCTCCACCTCCCTCCACGCTTCATCACCCTCCACCCTCCATCCTCCATCTCCCTCCACCTCCCTCCACGCTTCATCTCCCTCCACCCTCCACGCTCAATCTTCCTCCACCCTCCATCTCCCTCCACGCTCCATCTCCCTCCACTTCCCTCCACGCTTCATCTCCCTCCACGCTCCATCTCCCTCCACCCTCCATCTCCCTCCACCCTTCATCTCCCTCCACGCTCCATCTCCCTCCACCCTTCATCTCCCTCCACCCTCCACGCTCCATCTCCCTCCACGCTCCATCTCCCTCCACCCTTCATCTCCCTCCAGCCTCCACGCTTCATCTCCTTCCACGCTTCATCTCCCTCCACCCCCCCATCTCCCTCCACCCTCCACGCTCCATCTCCCTCCACCCTTCATCTCCCTCCATCCTCCACGCTTCATCTCCCTCCACCCTCCACGCTCCATCTCCCTCCACCCCCCCATCTCCCTCCACCCTTCATCTCCCTCCAGCCTCCACGCTCTATCTCCCTCCACCCTTCATCTCCCTCCAGCCTCCACGCTCCATCTCCCTCGACCTCCCCATCTCCCTCTATCCTCCACGCTCCATCTCCCTCCACGCTTCATCTCCCTCCACCCCCAATCTCCCTCACCCTCCACGCTCCATCTCCCTCCACCCCCCATCTCCCTCCACCCTTCATCTCCCTCCAGCCTCCACGCTCCATCTCCCTCCACCCTTCATCTCCCTCCAGCCTCCACGCTCCATCTCCCTCGACCTCCCCATCTCCCTCTATCCTCCACGCTCCATCTCCCACCACGCTTCATCTCCCTCCACCCCCCATCTCCCTCACCCTCCACGCTCCATCTCCCTCCACCCCCCATCTCCCTCCAGCCTCCACCCCCCATCTCCCTGCACGCTCCACGCTCCATCTCCCTCCACCCCCATCTCCCTCCACCCTCCACCTCCCTCCACGCCCCATCTCCCTCAACCCTCCATCTCCCTCCACCCTCCACCACCCCATCTCCCTCCACCCTCCACGCTCCATCTCCCTCCACCCTCCACCCCCATCTCCCTCGACGCTCCATCTCCCTCCACCCTCCATCTCCCTCCACCCTTCATCTCCCTCCATGCTCCATCTCCCTCCACCCTTCATCTCCCTCCACCCTCCACTCTCCATCTCCCTCCGCCCTCCATCTCCCTCCACCCTCCATGCTTCATCTCCCTCCACCCTTCATCTCCCTCCACCCTCCACGCTTCATCTCCCTCCGCCCTCCATGCTTCATCTCCCTCCACCCTCCATCACCCTCCATCCTCTATCTTCCTCCACCCTCCATGCTTCATCTCCCTCCACCCTCCATCTCCCTCCACGCTTCATCTCCCTCCACCCTCCATGCTTCATCTCCCTCCACCCTCCATGCTTCATCTCCCTCCACGCTCCATCTCCCTCCACGCTCCATCTCCCTCCATGCTTCATCTCCCTCCACCCTCCACCTCCCTCCACGCTTCATCTCCCTCCACCCTCCATGCTCCATCTCCCTCCACGCTCCATCTCCCTCCACCCTCCACGCTCCATCTCCCTCCACCCTCCACGCTCCATCTCCCTCCACCCCCCATCCACGCTTCATCTCCCTCCACCCTCCACGCTCCATCTCTCTCCACCCTCCACCTCCCTCCACGCTTCATCTCCCTCCACCCTCCATCCTCCACGCTCCATCTCCCTCCACCTCCTCCACGCTTCATCTCCCTCCACCCTCCACGCTCCATCTCCCTCCACCCTCCACCTCCCTCCACGCTTCATCTCCCACCACCCTCCATCCTCCATCTCCCTCCACCTCCATCCACGCTTCATCTCCCTCCACCCTCCATGCTCCATCTCCCTCCACCCTCCACGCTCCATCTCCCTTCACCCTCCGCTCCATCTCCCTCCACCCTCCATCCTCCACGCTCCATCTCCCTCCACCCTCCACGCTTCATCTCCTTCCACCCTCCACGCTCCATCTCCCTCCACCCTCCACCTCCCTCCACGCTTCATCTCCCGCAACCCTCCATCCTCCATCTCCCTCCACCCTCCACCTCCCTCCACGCTTCATCTCCCTCCACCCTCCACGCTCCATCTTCCTCCACCCTCCATCTCCCTCCACGCTCCATCTCCCTCCACCCTCCACTTCCCTCCACGCTTCATCTCCCTCCACCCTCCACGCTCCATCTCCCTCCACCCTCCATCTCCCTCCACCCTTCATCTCCCTCCACGCTCCATCTCCCTCCACCCTTCATCTCCCTCCACCCTCCACGCTCCATCTCCCTCCACCCTCCACGCTCCATCTCCCTCCACCCTTCATCTCCCTCCAGCCTCCACGCTTCATCTCCTTCCACGCTTCATCTCCCTCCACCCCCATCTCCCTCCACCCATCACGCTCCATCTCCCTCCACCCTTCATCTCCCTCCATCCTCCACGCTTCATCTCCCTCCACCCTCCACGCTCCATCTCCCTCCACCCCCCATCTCCCTCCACCCTTCATCTCCCTCCAGCCTCCACGCTCCATCTCCCTCCACCCTTCATCTCCCTCCAGCCTCCACGCTCCATCTCCCTCGACCTCCCCATCTCCCTCTATCCTCCACGGTCCATCTCCCTCCACGCTTCATCTCCCTCCACCCCCATCTCCCTCACCCTCCACGCTCCATCTCCCTCCACCCCCATCTCCCTCCAGCCTCCACCCCCATCTCCCTGCACGCTCCACGCTCCATCTCCCTCCACCCCCCATCTCCCTCCACCCTCCACCTCCCTCCACCCTCCACGCCCCATCTCCCTCAACCCCCATCCCCCTCCACCCTCCACCACCCCATCTCCCTCCACCCTCCACGCTCCATCTCCATCTCCCTCCACCCCCATCTCCCTCCACCCTCCACCCCCCATCTCCCTCCACGCTCCATCTCCCTCCACCCTCCATCTCCCTCCACCCTTCATCTCCCTCCACGCTCCATCTCCCTCCACCCTTCATCTCCCTCCACCCTCCACGCTCCATCTCCCTCCACCCCCCATCTCCCTCCACCCTCCACGCCCCATCTCCCTCAACCCCCATCCCCCTCCACCCTCCACCACCCCATCTCCCTCCACCCTCCATCTCCATCTCCCTCCACCCCCATCTCCCTCCACCCTCCATGCTTCATCTCCCTCCATCCTCCATCGCCCTCCACCCTCCACGCTCCATCGCCCTCCACCCTCCATGATTCATCTCCCTCCACGCTCCATCTCCCTCCACGCTCCATCTCCCTCCATGCTTCATCTCCCTCCACCCTCCACCTCCCTCCACGCTTCATCTCCCTCCACCCTCCATGCTCCATCTCCCTCCACGCTCCATCTCCCTCCACCCTGCACGCTCCATCTCCCTCCACCCTCCACGCTCCATCTCCCTCCACCCCCCTCCACGCTTCATCTCCCTCCACCCTCCACGCTCCATCTCTCTCCACCCTCCACCTCCCTCCACGCTTCATCTCCCTCCACCCTCCATCCTCCACGCTCCATCTCCCTCCACCTCCCTCCACGCTTCATCTCCCTCCACCCTCCACGCTCCATCTCCCTCCACCCTCCACCTCCCTCCACGCTTCATCTCCCACCACCCTCCATCCTCCATCTCCCTCCACCTCCATCCACGCTTCATCTCCCTCCACCCTCCATGCTCCATCTCCCTCCACCCTCCACGCTCCATCTCCCTTCACCCTCCACGCTCCATCTCCCTCCACCCTCCATCCTCCACGCTCCATCTCCCTCCACCCCCTCCACGCTTCATCTCCTTCCACCCTCCACGCTCCATCTCCCTCCACCCTCCACCTCCCTCCACGCTTCATCTCCCGCAACCCTCCATCCTCCATCTCCCTCCACCCTCCACCTCCCTCCACGCTTCATCTCCCTCCACCCTCCACGCTCCATCTTCCTCCACCCTCCATCTCCCTCCATGCTCCATCTCCCTCCACCCTCCACTTCCCTCCACGCTTCATCTCCCTCCACCCTCCACGCTCCATCTCCCTCCACCCTCCATCTCCCTCCACCCTTCATCTCCCTCCACGCTCCATCTCCCTCCACCCTTCATCTCCCTCCACCCTCCACGCTCCATCTCCCTCCACCCTCCACGCTCCATCTCCCTCCACCCTTCATCTCCCTCCAGCCTCCACGCTTCATCTCCTTCCACGCTTCATCTCCCTCCACCCCCCCATCTCCCTCCACCCATCACGCTCCATCTCCCTCCACCCTTCATCTCCCTCCATCCTCCACGCTTCATCTCCCTCCACCCTCCACGCTCCATCTCCCTCCACCCCCCATCTCCCTCCACCCTTCATCTCCCTCCAGCCTCCACGCTCCATCTCCCTTCACCCTTCATCTCCTCCAGCCTCCACGCTCCATCTCCCTCGACCTCCCCATCTCCCTCTATCCTCCACGGTCCATCTCCCTCCACGCTTCATCTCCCTCCACCCCCCATCTCCCTCACCCTCCACGCTCCATCTCCCTCCACCCCCATCTCCCTCCAGCCTCCACCCCCCATCTCCCTGCACGCTCCACGCTCCATCTCCCTCCACCCCCCATCTCCCTCCACCCTCCACCTCCCTCCACCCTCCACGCCCCATCTCCCTCAACCCCCATCCCCCTCCACCCTCCACTACCCCATCTCCCTCCACCCTCCACGCTCCATCTCCCTCCACCCCCATCTCCCTCCACCCTCCACCCCCCATCTCCCTCCACGCTCCATCTCCCTCCACCCTCCATCTCCCTCCACCCTTCATCTCCCTCCACGCTCCATCTCCCTCCACCCTTCATCTCCCTCCACCCTCCACGCTCCATCTCCCTCCACCCCCATCTCCCTCCACCCTCCACGCCCCATCTCCCTCAACCCCCATCCCCCTCCACCCTCCACCACCCCATCTCCCTCCACCCTCCATCTCCATCTCCCTCCACCCCCCATCTCCCTCCACCCTCCATGCTTCATCTCCCTCCATCCTCCATCGCCCTCCACCCTCCACGCTCCATCGCCCTCCACCCTCCATGATTCATCTCCCTCCACGCTCCATCTCCCTCCACGCTCCATCTCCCTCCATGCTTCATCTCCCTCCACCCTCCACCTCCCTCCACGCCATCTCCCTCCACCCTCCATGCTCCATCTCCCTCCACGCTCCATCTCCCTCCACCCTGCACGCTCCATCTCCCTCCACCCTCCACGCTCCATCTCCCTCCACCCCCCTCCACGCTTCATCTCCCTCCACCCTCCACGCTCCATCTCTCTCCACCCTCCACCTCCCTCCACGCTTCATCTCCCTCCACCCTCCATCCTCCACGCTCCATCTCCCTCCACCTCCCTCCACGCTTCATCTCCCTCCACCCTCCACGCTCCATCTCCCTCCACCCTCCA